>NW_007728129.1:115264-144052 GCF_000696425.1 Galeopterus variegatus | reverse complement strand
AGGTGAAGGAAACGAGAGCGAGATAGTGGAGAGTGGGAGCAAAGGGAGGAGGTGGGCACGCCCGGGGAAGAAGGAAAAGGGAAACTAGTGTCGGGGGGGAAAAGGCGAAAGTCCGAAGTAGGCATCAAGGTCTCAAAGCACAGCTCGGTGACCCCCGCTGCACGTAGTGTTAGTGACACTTGAGCCCAGTTACCTGGAACCTGAGCCACCCGGCCTCAAATACGCTGGTTTCTGAACTGTTGGAGTGTGAACAAGCAGGTGCTCGGAGCTCCACACCTGAGACCGCCCCTGTAAAGTATGTACAAAGCAGTTGGGGATATGGCCACGCTGCGGTGTCTTTAACACCGACCTAAGCACACACCAGAGGTTTTGCGGGATTATGGTAAAAAAGCAATACTCTTTCCTTATGACAAATACTCAAGCCTGATTGAATCTATGTATCTTGTACTCGTCCTTCTTACTTCCCCTCCTAGCCCCGTGAAAACGTTTAAGAGCAAGAAATAAAGTCCTAACCAACACCGCATTGGTTCAAAGAGGTTGATTGTGCTTTGGGACTTGCAGCGGTGGGCTTTTTGGGGTTTTGTTTTTGTCTTATGTCTTGGGAACAAAGCATTAGATATGTATCTGTAGTAAACAGATCTTAGAGGTAAATAGGGAAGGTGGTGTACTTAGTCACAAGCTGAAAGGTTTTGCTCAACTGTATATTTAGATAGTTCTTAATATTCATTTTTAACTTTCTCAATTAAAACATGTTGAATGGATGAGGAGGCGGATGATTGAGTCAATTCCATTCTGGGCACCTAAGATGCAGCTTAATTTTAAAAATAGTGATAATAATCAAGTGTTAAGGTTCACACACGTGAACTTGATAGAATTAGAAAATATAACTTATTTGCATTGTGTCTACACCATTCCAAAACTTCTAGACGTCAGGTATTCCGCATATTTGGAAAGAGGAGAAGATTGATTGATTTTATCACCTTTCATCTTACTGTGTGGTATCTTAGAAATAGCTAGGGTCTGTTCATTCCACTCAGGGGGAAAAAACAAAAAACAAAAAGAAGTTTATTCGTTCTGTAAATATTGAGCCTCTGCGCCATACTATGCACAACACTGTACTTCTGTTGAAATCCAGAGCATACACTGGAAGTATGCTTCCCACTCTCAAAGAGTTTATGAATTTAGATCTGTGTACATAATCAGATAAATATCCACTATTTGTTGAGCACTTTTTAGGTGCCCAGTACCATGCCTCATCCTACCCCATAATCCTTCAAAATAATATATTATCACATTTGATCTTCACAGCAACGCTCTGAGGTTGCTCATTTACAGATGAGGCGATTAAACTTCAGAAGTAACTTGTGCAACATCACACACCTAGAAAGTGACAGAACCAGGATTTGAATAATGCAGGCATGTCTGACTACAAAAATTATGCCATTATGCTATACCTGCCTCTCAATAGCAATATATGATAACAAGGTTAGTGATGGACAAAACATAGTGACACTAAACTACAGTAGATAGAACCAGGGTTAAACAAAAATAAGAACTATTTTTTTTTTTTTTTGACCGGTAAGGGGATCACAACCCCTGGCAGGGTGTAGTCTGCACCACGCTCAGCCAGTGAGCACACCGGCCATCCCTACATTCCCTATATAGGATCCGAACCCGGGGCCTCGGCGCTACCAGCGCTGCACTCTCCCGAGTGAGCCACAGAGCCAGCCCAAGAACTTCGTTTTATGGAAAGACTGAGAGACACCGAAATGTGTTACCAAGAAAAGATGAAGACTCTCCTTTCAAAAAGATTTTATGAAATAGATGACTGCCTGGAATGGTTAAATGCAGCCTAAAGACAAAAGAGAGGTTGAACTGGTTTGTGATATATGATTTCATCCTCTCAAGCCTCATCATCACTGTTAGAACTAACCTTATGTTTGAGGCAAATAACAATTCATTGTCAACTACTAGAGGAGTAAAATATTACATTATTATTATTATTTTTTTGCAGATGAGAAAGCAGATTGTTTTTGTTTTTTTTTTTAAAAAGCACCACAACACCTGGTACACTATTAGGATGTTTTGCTTTGTTTTGAACTTTATCCTTAACTCTCACAACCTACTTTTTGTTTAAAACTGAATCCAATACAATATCAGAAAATAGGTACCAATTTACTCCCCACCCCACAAAAAAATGGTCACTTCTAGAGTAGAAAACCAGAGCCATTTAATGACATTACACAACAGTTTAACACAGGAAGCAAAGTAGGATACCATGGATGGCTGCTTCTGCTAGGGGAATTTAGGAAAGCAGAATGTAATCTCCCAATTTAGAATTTGGCCAGTAGACAAGAGTCTAACGCCCCTACTCTTGTGAAAATAGCAAGGAATCCTTAATAAGCGCCAGTAGCCATGTCCTTAGTTCTGCATTTTATCTAAAAGAAAAAGTACTATCATGGCTATCATGCCAGGCTAAGGGACTGATGCAATGGGAAACCCAAAAACAAGGACACCCCAGCTGAATTACAAAAATAGTTTTTCCCCCAAGGATTTTAATTCCAATTCTAAACCTCACTAGCATAAAGAAAATAGACAAACCCAATGTGATCACTGCAGAAAAGACATCGTTACCTGACGACTAGGAGTTACTATCTAAAGTACTTTGTTGTATTAGCTGGCTAAAAAGGAATAAAAAAACACTAACCTTTTTTTCTGTATTAACTTCTCCTGAGCTTGGCTCATCTCCCATACTAACATTGAGCCTCAAGATGCTTTATAAATCCCCTGGCAAGTAGTGGTCGTGGTGGTAATGCCTTCTTTTAGCCTTTGAGGAAATGCCTCTCCTGGCCTGTTTTCTTGTAAAGTCACCAGCATAGAAACAAACATATTTCATTCAAACGTGAATGAAATCCACAGGAAAAAGTCTGTGAACGTGTGTGTGTGTGTGTGTGTATGTAGTGGTTTTTTTTTTTTTTTTTACATCTATGCAAAGTACACACTGGATAGGAAAACTGACCTTGCTCAGGATTCTCTTGACTTGAAGTATAAAGGTCAAAGTAATGATAGAGCACATGTGTTTCTACCCACTGCTGATACTGGAGTGCAGTGATAATACCCTCCAGAGGAAATGTTGAGGTGCCTTCTGCTCTCTGTAACTGACTGTCAAGCTGGGAGCTAAAGATTCTATATTTCTTTTAAATAAAAAATGTAAATAGGCCATAGTCTCTTTGTCGACAAGGCATATTCAGATTGTAAGCATTTCTGCTTCTGCATCTGCCTCTAAATTACTATTAACCAACTCTTGTCAAATGCTCTGTTTTACAACTAGAAAAACTATTTGAACAGAGGTTATGCACATTGTTTAGGATATAGTAAAACTGGAAATCGAAGTAAGCCGAATAGTGACTATCTTAACATTAACTCAATTTATTCTTATGTTTACAACACAGTTATTTTTCATTTCAAAAAACAAGAATAATTATAATTTGATAAGGTAGTGAACTTGTTAATGTTGCAAAATTATTTTCTTAGGTTTCTGGGGGCGTGGGTGAGATGAGGAACGTTCACATAGTTCAGTGAAAAAAAACTTTATTCCCAAACAAGTGTTATTTTTATCCTCTGTCATCAAACTTTCTCAACTGTCATCCTTGAACAACTGGAGAATGTAATATTCTTAGCTACCACTTTGATCTAACCTTGTACACATGGTTGTGGTGGTGGAGGTGGTGATCAGTTCCCTTTTATATTTGAATATGTGAGTAAATACTGACATTTTTTACCTATTTTTCAATTCAAATTGATAAATCGATTTTGTCTTCCTGATTGCAAAACAGAGCCATCCTTCCTAAATCCTTTATCTAATGAGCACGTTTATGAGCCAAGGCACCATGATCTACCTTGGACTCTTTTCTAGTCGTTTCATTTACATCTATTGTCAACTGGAGTGCAAACTAATTGAATGTTGTTTTGTTACTTACATTCTTGAGACAAAATTATATAAACTCTTTACTGAGATTTAGATATGCTAGTATCTACACTGAATGTGGATGAATGAATAAAGCTAGCTAGTTGTAGATTGGAAAGGAAAGCTTTTTAGGGAGAGGATGATCAAAGAGTATTATTTGGAGTGGTTAGAGGAGTTGTGAACAACCAAAACACGAAGGTGTCTACTATAGTTTAGAAAATCCTTACGTGACTGTTTTTCTCTTTTCTCTCTCCCTCAAAGAATTCATCTAACATCCTCTATGTATATATTGGGGTGTGAAAATGTATATAGTACAAACCCTATTGTGCCCCACTTCCAAATTTAATTATTAAAAAATTGTTGTTTTTCTATAACTAATCTCATTGTGTTTTGGAACACCTGTTTCAGTTGATTGGAGGCACAGGTTGGCCAGAGTAAGGATTAACACTGTCAATGAAGATATAAAAGTCTGTTCTGAATTAAAAGTCTCTTTTGTGCAAATATTCAATTTAAAGTCCAAATTCACTCATAGCACTGAGGAGTTGAAATCTGAGCCCCATAACCTCTGCTGGATCCTGGTTGAAGTGTAGCTAATTTTGTTTCACTCAATCCACTGCATAAATGTCCACAATTTATGGCTTATTCTTTCAGCATGAGCAATACACAATGATCGTGTCAGGAAGCTCTGCTGTCTGTCCTTACTTACTGTCCAGAATTCCTACCCCAGCTCCTAGTGGTGCTGCTAACCATGTAAACTTCAGCCATATCCTCTATCCAGCCCCTGACTTTGCCTTTCCACCCACAGCTGCTTCTTTGGGGCTGTTCATCTCATGCCACAGCAACTGCCTGGCAAGTAGGCTGCTTCTTAATCTTCAGCTGCCTTCTGCATCCTCCACAGGATTCCAGAAGGAATTCTGGATTTCCTTCATGCCACTTAACGAGTCTCTCTCTTAAGTAAAACCCCCAAGCTGCCATTTCTACTGCAGAGGCCTCATGGCTTTTCTAAGTGGCTTGAAATTTCCTATGCTACACCCTGCTTTTCTGGTTGTTTCTTTCTTGTTTTTTTATTGAGATAAAATCCACAAAGCATACAATCTACCCATTTAAACTTTACAGTTCAATGGTTTTTAGAATATTCATTCAGTTGTAACCATCAGCATAATTCTGGAGCACTTTCATCAACACAAAAGGAAATCCTGTACCATTAGCAGTTACCTTCCATTCCTTCCCACTCCCCCAGGAACCCACTAATCTATTTTCTGTCTCTATAGATTTATTCTTGACATTTCATATAAATGGAATCATAAAAATACTTGCCCTTTTGTGTCTGGCTTATTTCACTTAGTGTAATGTTTTCTTCCTCCATGTTATAGTATCTACCAGTACTTTATTCCTTTTTACAGCTGAATAGTATTCCATTACGTGGATATCTCACATTTTGTTTATCTATTCATGAATTGATGAAGTTTGGGTGTTCCCACTCTTTGGATATCATGAATAATGCTGTAATAAACATCTGTGTACATGTTTTTGTGTAGATGTTTGTTTTCATTTTTCTTAGGTACATATGTAGTGGTAGAATTGCTGGATTATATGGTCACTCCATGTTTAACCTTTTCAGGAAATGCCAGACTGTTTTCCAAACTCTCTGCACTGTCTTAGAATCCCACCTGTGCTGTATGAGGATTCCAATTTTCCACATCCTTGCTAACACTTGTTTTTATCTTTTTTATTATTATTATAGGCATCCTACTTGGTGTGAAGTGTTATCTCATTGTGGTTTTGATTTGCCTTTCTCTAATGACAGTGTTGAGCATCTTTTCATGTCCTTATCGGCCATTTCTATATTTTTTATGGAGAAATATCCAAATCCTTTGCCGATTTTTATATTGAGTTATTTGGCTTCATATTATTGAGTTGTAAGTGTTATATATTCTGGCTACCAGTCCTGAATCAGGCACATCATTTTCAAATATTTTCTTCCATTCTTTGGGTTGTCTTTTCACTTTCTTGATGGTGTCCTTTGAAGCAAAAAAGTTTTTATTTTTGACATAGTCCTATTTATTAATTTTTAATTTTGTTATTTATACTTTTGATATTATATCTAAGAAACTATAGCCAAATATAAGGCCATGAAGATTTACACTTATGTTTCCTTTGAATATTTCTAAGTTTTACCTCTTACATTTTGGTCTTTGATCCATTTGGAGGTCATTTTTGTATAAAGTGTGTGGAAGGAGTCCAAGTTCATTCTTCTGTATGTGGATAGGCAGTTGTCCCAGCACCATTTGTTGAAAAGACTCTTTCTTTCCCATTGAACTGTCTTGGAACCCTTGTCAAAAAGCAATGAAAAATAAATGCAAGGGGGTCTGGACTTTCCATTTTATTCCATTGATCTATGTGTCTATTTTTATGCCAGTACCACACTGTCTTGATTACTGTAGCTTTGCAGCATGTTTTGAAACTTGGAAGTGTGTGGTCTCCAAATTTGTTCATATTTTTCAAGAATGTATTTGGGTATTCTGGGACCCCTGCATTTCCATATGAATTTCAGGATAATCTTGTAAATTTCTGCACAGCAGCCATCTGTGATTTTGATAGGGGATGCACTGAATGTAAGTCAATTTGAGGAGTATTAACATCTTAACAAAATTAATTCTTCCTATCCATGAATATGGAATTTTGATTTATTAATTAATGTCTTTAATTTCTTTCAACAATGTTTTATAGTTTTTGAGTACAATTTTGCACTTCTTTCGTTAAATTTATATCTAAGTATTTAATTTTTTGATGCTATTGTAGATGGAATTGTTTTGTTAATTTGTTTTAGATTGTTTATGGTATAGAAATACAATTGATTTTTGCATGTTGGTCTTGTATCCTGCAACCTAGCTGAACTCATTCATTAGTTCTAATAGCTTTTTTCTCCCTATTTTATTTATTGGGATTTTTTTGGATACAAGATCACGTCATCTGAAAATAGATAGTTTTACTTCTTCCTTTCCATTCTGGATGCCATTTATTTCTTTTTCCTGTATAATTCCTTTGACTAAAACCTCCATTACAATGTTGAATAGAATTGGTGAGAGCAGATATCCCTGTATTATTCCTGATCTTAGGGGGAAAGCTTTCAGTTCTTCACCATTAAGTATGATGTTAGCTATGGATTTTTCATAGATGCCCTTTATTAGATTGAGGAAGTTTCCTTCTATTCCTAGTTTGTTGAGTATTTTTTTTTTATTATGACAGGTTGGAATTTTGTCAAATGCTTTTTCTGTGTCTTTTGAGGGGATCATGTGTTTTTTGTCCTTTATGCTGTTGATATGGTGTATTACATTAATTAATTTTGGGTTATTAAACCAACCTTCCAATCCTGGGATGAATCCCACTTGTTCATAGTATATTATCATTTTTATATGCTGCTATGCTGCTGGATCCATTTAATAATCTTTTTTGAGCATTTTTACATCTATATTCATAGGAGATAATGGTCTGAGTTTTCTTTTCTTGTGTATTTATCTGGTTTTGGTATCAGAATAATGCTGATCTCATAAATTGGGATTTTTGGAAGAGCTTAAGAATGATTTAGTGTTAATTCTTCTTTAAATGTGTGGTAGAATTTACCAGTGTAGCTATCTGCTCGTGGACTTTTCTTTTTTGGGAGTTTTTTGATTACTCATTCAATCTCCTTACTTGTTATAGGTCTATTAAAATTTTCTTTTTCTTCCTGAATCAGTTTTGGTAGTTTGTGTGTTTCTAGGAATTTGTTCATTTCATCTGGGTTATCTAATTTGTTGGCATACAATTTCTCATTGTGCTCTCTTATATAATCCTTTTTATTTCTGTAATGTATGTAGTAATGTCCCCTGTTTCATTTCTGATTTTAGTAATTTGAGTCTTTTCTCTTTTTTTTCTTAGTCAGTCTAACTAAAAGCTTGTCAATTTTGCTGTTCCTTTCAAAGAATCAACTTTTGGTTTTGTTACTTTTCTCTACTGTTTTTCTATTCTGTATTTCATATATCTGTGTTTTAATCTTTATTATTTATTTCCTTCTGTTTGCTTTGTATTTGATTTGTTCTTCTGTTCTGCTTTCTTAAGGTGGCAGGATAGGTTATTGATTTGAATTATTTCTTGTTTTTTAATATAGGTGTTACAGCTATAAATTTCCCTCTAAACATCAACTGCTTTAGCTGCATCTCATAAGTTTTGGTATGTTTTGGTTTTGTTTCAATTTACTTCAAAGTATTTTATAATTTCCTTTGTGATTTTTTTCATCTATCAGTTATTTAGGACTGTGTTGTTTAATTTCCACATATTTGTAAACTTCCCAAATTTCCTTCTGTTATTTATTTCTAATTTGGTTCTATTATAGTAGGCCATCAAAGAAATAATAGTAATAGTGATAATAATGACAACTACTTCTAATAGCTATAGAAACTAACCCTAATTAAATAACAGCCCTCCTTTGACCCAACATTCCTCTCCAGCCACCATCTCATTTCTCTGTTCCTCTTTACAGCCAAATGAAACATTATTATTATTGAAACCTTTTGGTCTGGACAAATTCCCCAAGCAACAGAATCTTTCCTAGGTGGCTTTTTTCATTCAAGGCTAACTTTTATTGATTGGGTGCTTATTATATACCAGGCACTGTGCTATAGACATTGTATGTAGTATACTCATATTATTTTGTACTCACAATAGCTGTCTGAGGTTGGCATTATTATTGTTATTCCAGTTTTACAGATGAGAAAACCAGGGCTTAGATAGTCTAAGTAACTTGCCCAATATGATACAAATAGTAGGTGGCAGATTCACTTCAAGGCTGGTTCTACATGTTCTGCCAAAGCTGTTCCACCAAAGCTGTTCCTAACTATGTTCTATACTGTCTTTATGGAAACTCTTTCTCCCTTGACAAGGCTGCTTCTCTCATGACCCTCCTAGATGGAGGCTTCTTATAACCCCATTATCATTATATGTTAGAATGAAGAGATAGGGGGCATATTCTTTTGTCATCTCTGGACAGTGTCCCAAAACTTCCTTTTGTAAACCCCTTCTGGGTTGGAGGGCACACAATATGGTTATGCCACCCTTTTCCAATTTTTCTCTACTTTGATCTGCTGACTTCTAGATTACTCCTCCCCATTCACCAGGGATTCTTGTACCCACCAATTCAGCTCCTCTTACAAGCCTGAAGAACTTGAACTTACATGTGAATGACCCTTCTACATCCTAACTTTAGAGTTCGTTGACCTATTCTAATATCTTTAACTCATGCAATTCAGCAAGCATTTGTTGAGCATCCACCATCTGTCAGACCCCATGATGGGGATGTAGAGATGAGTAAGATGATTCCTTATCCCGTAAGGTGTTACAAACCAGTGTAGAGTAAAAGAAAGGCTTATAACAGATGTTTAGAGGACTCCATCCCATTTCAGCAACCCACTCACATGGTCACTGTATTAGTCCATTTTGTGTTGCTATAACAGAAATACCTGAGACTGGGTAATTTATAAAGAGCAGAGGTTTATTTGGCTTATGATTCTGGGACAGCTGCATCTGGCATGGGCCTCAGGCTGCTTCTACTCATGGCAGAAAGTGGCAGGCAGCCGGTGGGTACAAGCAGATCACATGGTGAGAGGAACCAAGAGAGAGAGAGAGGGGAGGTGCCAGGGTCTTTTAAGTAACCAGCTGTCGTGCGGGAACTAACAGAGTGAGAACTCATTCATTAATCTCCCCACCTAGGGAGAGCGTTAATCCATTCATGAGGGATCTGCCCCCATGACTCAATCAGTTTCCAACACTGCCACATTGGGGATCAGAATTCCACACCTGTTTTGGAGGGAACAACACACCCAAACTCCATCAGTCACCCCCCCCCAGATGTTTTCTTCATTTAGAATTGTTTCATATATAAACTCTTTACCTTAAGATTTTCATGCTGGTCAAAAACTCCTGTCAACCTCTTGCTCTCTCCCTCCCTCACTTCCATTAAATTGCTTTGTGACCCATGTCTTTTTTGCCCTCATGTCCCTAGACCCATCCCTATTCTCCAATCTTCCTGATATTCCCTCTTTGCTTCTCCCTGACTTTACACCCCTTCCCTGATCAGCTTGATCCCCATTACCAATTATAGTGACCACACTTTCACTAGCTTTCTCAATTCCCTCATGCTCATTAACTTTGACCACATCTGTCCTACCAACCCCTAATCCTGGATCAACTTCACCATATATTTTCTTTGGATTTATTTTGTTGTTTCTCTTTTTGTTGCTCCTTAACATGGATACCTACCTCTTTCATTTTCAGCCTTTCTTTTCAAAGACAAGCATTCCAGGCTGTAGCTTTCCCTCTAAGGACTGCTTTAGTTGCATCCCACAAGTTTTGATAGTTAGCATTTTCATTTTAGTTCAGTTCTAAGTATTTTATATTTCCCATATAACTTCTTCTTGACCCATGGTTTATTTAGAAGTATGCTTTGAAATTTTCAAACATATCTAGTTTTTCTAGTTACCATTTTTTGTTGATTTCTGGCTTCACTGCATTGTGATCATAGAATGTTATTTGTACTATTTCAGTCTTTTGCTTTATGACCCAGTATATGGTCAATTTTGGTGAATGTTCTCTGTGGGTTTGAAAAGAACATGCATTCCGTAGTTGTTGGGTTCAGTGTTATATACTCTATTAGATCAATTTGTTAATTGTGTTATTCAAGTCATCTATATACTTAATGAGTTTTTTGGTCTAGTTTGTTCCATCAATTATGAGAGAGATGTGTATAAAATCTGTCATTATGATTGTGAGTTTGTCTATTTCTCTTTGTAGTTTTGTTAATTTTTGCTTTATTTATTTTGAAATTATTATTAAGTTCATGAAAATTTAACATTTTTGTATCTTCCTGTTGGATTTGGTTTTTATAAAAAGGAAATAAGCCTCTGTACTTTTAGTGGTGCTTTTTTGCCTCAAAATCTATTTTGTCTGATCATAAAATAGCCATACCAGCTTTCTTTTGGTTAGTATTTGAGTGATATGTCTTTTTTCATCCTTTTACTGTCAAATCTTTCTGTTTCTTTATGTTTCAAATGTAACTATGGTAAATAACATATGGGTAGATTTTTAAAATTTAGTTTGACTATCTTTTAACATAAGAATTTGGTCCATTTTTGTTTTTGAGTTATAGGAATTCTCTATATATCCTGGATACTAGACCTTTATCAGATATATGACTTGCAAATATTATCTCCCATTCTGTAGGTTGTTTTTACATTTTCTTGATAATGTCCATTGATGCACAAAAATGAAATTTTGATTAGGTCAAATTTATCTATTTTGTTGCTTATGCTTTTGGTGCCATATCCAAGAATCCATTACCAAATCCAAAGTCATGAAGACTTATCCCTATGTTTTCTTTTTTTTTTTTTTTTTTTTCTCTTTTTTGTTTTTTTTCGTGACCGGCAATGGATCGCAACCCTCAGTGTCGTGCCCGTACCGGACCGGGACCGGCAACAGGATCGCAACCCTCGGTGTTGCGCCCGCACCTCGCTCAGCCAGTGAGCAGCCAGTCTGTATGTGGGATCCAAACCCTCAGCGGGAGCACCCCCGCACTCCCAAGCGGCGCACTGTAGCAGTGCGCCACTGGGCCGGCCCATGGTCCATTTCTATTTAAATATAATTACTTATATATTTGGATGCAAATCTATCTTATTTTGAACTTCCTATTTGTCTTATGTATGGTGCCCATTTCATTGTATCTTTAGTGATTTTTAATTAAGATATCTTTATTTCTTTGGAAAATGATTTTTGGGAACACTTTCAGGTCTAGGATGAGGGTAGGTTCCAGCAATGAGAATCTGCATTCTGCCACATGCTTGATGACACTACCAGTGTGGGTCTACTTTAAAATAAATTCAGAGCTTGATCTCAAGCACCTAGGTAATATAATTTAGGCTACAAATCTTTATTAGATGAGATTCTGTTTACCGTCTCTCAGGGCAAGTGCCCTCCACTCAGTACCTAGGCTGCTTTCCTTGTAGTCTCTGTGTGTGTGTGTGTGTGTGTGTAGGGGGTTATTTTACATTCCCTAGTATGCTGATGGTTTAGCTCCTTGTCATTTCGGTCTTATCTGGGGAGGAACCTTATTAGACTCCCTACCTTGGATAGGCCCTTAGCTTTGTCTTATTACATACCATATGGCTTGGTCCCTGAAGCTTAAATTAGGGTCACTGAATATTCTCAGGGAGGTAACTTCCTATCTCTGCCTTCAGTTAGATCTTAGCTTATAATTCCTTACTATTTTTCCAGCTCTTTGATACCTTTAAGAAGATACTTGTTTCACTTTGTCCAGCATTTTTTTGTTTGTTTTCCATGGAGAAGTCAGTTTGCATACCTAGCCCATCATGTTACTAGAACCCCACCATATGTTTTCTCTACCCCTGCTCTGAGGCTGCAGAACTGCTAGGGAAAAATCATAAGATTGAACTGATTGGCTCCATAACAAATTTATGATTTCCAGCCTCAGCTGGGACTTCTGGTTGTTTTATACCCCTTTTATTCATTTTTATTCAGTTTCATCTCTCATTTCCCACAGCAGCTGTTTCAACCCATTTCTACACTCCGCCAAACCTCCCACCCCATCCCCTTCATTCTTTACCCGTTTCAGAAAATTAAGCTTCCTACTTCACTACAAAAAAGAAAAAAAGAAAAAAAAAGACTTTCAGGTGAGAATTCCTTCAACCCTCCTTCATTCTACTTAAAAGTTCTCTCTATATTTTTCCACCCTTCCCTGCTTCCCTCACTCTTGGAAGGACTGTTCTTTCTTTTCTCCTTTCCAGGTCCCTCTACCTATGATCTAAAATAGTGCTACTGAAAATATGGTTGTGGACCCCTTCCAGTCCTCAAACTGCTTGATACTGATTCACAACAACATAAGCACTAACACTGAGAGTAAGGATTTAGAAATTTTTATATCAATTTGAGAATTTTGTGTTCATTGGATCTAATAACGAGAAATTGGGGCTTATATTTTGAATGTCTTTGTTTTTGCACTGCATTTTTCTAGTAATTTATTTTTATTATATTTTATAGAAGTACCAGTCTGTGACAGATTGGAAATTTAAAAAGCCAGTCCTTTACCACAGATAGTTTGAGAAGCACTGCCTAAAGCCTTTCCCCTGCTAACTTGTCTGAGACTTGTCTCTATGCATTAGCCCTCTTCTCTCTCATCTCTTTACTCTCTACTCTCACTCTCCATAGGTTCTCCCATATCAAACAATCTTTTCATTTTGCTTACTGTGTTGCTATCTTATTTCTCACTTTCTGTTTACTGTCAGCCTTATTGAAAGAATAATTCTCATATACTGTTTCCTCTTCCTCATCTTCTCTTTAGCCCTCAGACCATAGCAATCTGCCTTATACCCCCACTACTGCTCCAACAAAAATCACTAGTGACCTCCAAATTGCCCAGTTTATAGTTGCCCTTCCAGTCCTTGTCCTATCTGGCCTCTACTCTGCATTTGCTACTCATGACTACCCCTTCCTTCCAGGACCTCACTTCTCCTGTGTTTCTCCTCTAGCCAACGCTGGATTTCTGCTTCTCTCAGTGTCTTTTAGTGTCTTCTCTTACTCCAGATACCTGTCCTACAGGCCTCTACCCTTAGCCTTTTCGTTTGGCTCTACATTTATTGCCACTGGTTTACTTAACACCTGTATGCTGATGGCTCCTCAGTCTCTAACTCCAAGCATCAGGCTGATTTCTCAACTGGTTTATTAGATAGTTTCACTTGGATATCCCAAAGACACCTGAAATTGAACACATCTGAAACAGAAACTCATTATACACAACTTTGGCCCTCCTGGGTGTTCCCTATTTTGTTTAATGTCATCTCCATCTACCTGATTACCCAGGCCTGGGAGTCATCTTTAACTCTTACGTATCTTTCACTTCTTGCACTTAGTCCATCAACATTACCTCAAATCCATCCCACTTCCATTGCCTTATTTCATCAACTCCCACCAAGCGCCACCCAACACTCTCTGTATCCAGTCTCACCCTACTCCTCATATTTGGCACCTTTGTCGGAAGGAACATTCAAAAAACACTGTTGTGATCTTGTCACTTCCCTGCTTGAAACCTTTGGTTAATGTCTCATTGCCTGTAAGAAGAATCTCAAACTCTTCAGCATTGCATATAGGAACATTTACAATCACACTCAAGACTAGTTCTCTAGCCTTGTCTTTCACCATTATTCCCCACAGATTTTGTATTCCAGTCTAGATTATTGATACTTCTTTGAGCATGCCGTGTGCTTTCACTTCCCTATTTTTATTTTCAGGGATTTATTTTATTCCCTTCTTTGCCTGTGCTGTTTCCTCTTTCAGGAATGTTTCTTCCCTCTTCTTTTCTAGTAAATTCCAACTCATCCTTTATGTCCTAAATTAAATTTTGCCTCCTCTACCAGGTCAGTCTGATATTGTAAATCTATTCTCTTCCACCACCTAGTCTCCACTTCTTGAGAGCAAGGGCAGTGTTATACACCTTTATATTCCTGCCCCATGACTAGCATATAATTTTTGAATGAATGTAAGAAGGAGAAAACAAAAAAGGAAGATATTTTCCATAAAGGGCATTCTCTAAAGAAAATAATTCTATCTATGAAAGAGTTTCTTTCATATTCTAAAGAAAAGAAAATCCTAGCCCCTTAGGTGGTAGGATCTGAAAGTTACCAGCAACAGATTGTCAAAGAGCACATTGTGGATTCATGTCTTTACATCTCAAAGACAAAACCATATCTTTTTCTTCTTACTCATGTCATACAATACATAGTATAGTAATAAGAGCACTGTGTGTGTTCAATAAATATGTGCAGAATTGAAATCAACTACAAAAATGTAGATCCATGGTTACTGCTGACTTGCAAGTAACAGGCCTAAAATAAAAAAAATACCAATAAGAATTGCAACAAAGTTTGTGGTAGGATTATATATTGAGATATTGATTTTTAAAAATAATTTGTTCTTGTTGCTATAGGTCTTTTTCTTTCCTCCAAATCAAAACATAGCCAAGCCTTTCTGTTCCTTTTTCTTGGGAGCCTTTGCTTTGCAAGGTCAAAAGTAGGAGTTGCCAGGCACCTAAAAGATTACCTGAATCCAGAACTTTTGGTTTCAAAAGCCTACGTGCATTGAGGGAAATTATGGCGACTTGTCCCAGAAGGTTAACAGGTGAGCAAGCACTTTTGAGTAGAGGTGGCAGAAGCTGTCGGATGGAGAAGCTGAGCTTCTCCAGGACCAAAGAGGAGATGGAAGTAATGGCAGATTCCATTAGCATCAAGGACTACCCTTGCTCCCTTTTAGTGCCCCAAAGAAGAGGCAAGATCTCAAAGGAGAATGGAGGCATGGTACATATAAGGAACACTGGATACTAGGTTGTGAGGCTGTCAACCTTAGCAAAAACATCCCACCATCGCCACCAACGTGCAAGGGTGGCACAGAAGCAGATGACTTATCTACCTCTCAGGGGATTTGCATGACAAACATCAGCAGTGATGTGGATGGACAAAAGGGCAGAAAGCCTACCCTGAAAATTCTGGACCATGTGTAATTTGTTTGGGTCTTCACACAACCTTGGCAGAGGGAGTGCCTCTAAAAACCATGCGTGAGATTGAATTTTTAGTCAGCTGGGAAGGTGAAAGGCTCAGAGCAGATTAAATTTGTTGTAGGGATATAAAGAAATGTGGTGATTTTGCACCCTGATGGTGTGGACCAAATTTCACTGCTACAATTCTAATTTGGTATTCTTGGTAAATTACTTGCCCACTTTGTACCTTAAATTTATAATTTTATGAAACCAAGATAGTACCTTCCCTCCTCTACCTTACAAGATGTTTATGATACCAAAATGAAATAAGGTAAGAAAAATTGCTTTGAAAAGGCACTAAACAAATAAATATATTTTGGTAAAATGCAGAATCAGTGTAAGAGCATGTATTTCATAGCTTTTAGTTCTATTGGACCTAAAAGATATATTTTGATAAAACTAATAGCACAAATATATTTATTATCTTAATCTGGGTTGCCTGTATTGAGATATGCTTTTAATATTTTCTCTACAAATCTACTATCTGTTTTCCTCAGCCTTTATTTAATTTTTTGTGTTTAATCATTTTTCCAGATATATACTGTTTTCAAATTATTGAACTAGATCTTCAATAATTTGGTCTGTACTGAGGACACTGGTGTCTCATGTTCTGGATCCCACAGAGTCAGACCTTGGAACATTGCCAGCTCCTTGGGCACACTCTATAACCTAGGAGTATCTGGGCTGCCAGAGTCTGCACAGTTAGATTTCCTAAGTGAAGGGGGGGGGAGGGATGTGTAATATACAAGAGGCCCCATTGCATACTCATAATTAAGGACAGTGACTCTGGATGGCGATTGCATTGCACAACTCTAGGGGGCACCTGGTCCAGCTTGAATCTGTTCCACCACATAACAATTATAACAACTATATGACATTAAACAAATGATTTAATCTCAGTGAGCCTTGGTTTCCTCCTCTGGAAAATGAGGGTAATAATAATACTTTCTTCATGGGGTTATTGGGAGGATTCAATCATATAATGTACATAAAGCCCTCAGCACAGTGTCTGTCACATAATGCATACTCAATAAATGGTAGCTCTTATCAATATAAGAGTGTGGGGGCCGGGGAAGATGATTCCAAGACCGCCTTGAGAACAAAGATCTGGTTTTGCTGAAAAGTCAAAGGATCACTAGGAAATGCCATCTGGGAATAAAATACCACATAAAGTTACATGTCTGATCTTGATTTGACTCTCACTAGAGGGCAGGAACTTTGTCCTGCTTACAGCTATATCTCAGCATAGAGCAGTGCTTGACATAGAGTAGTCACTCAGTAAGCATGAGTTAAATGTATTGAACTGGGGGTTACTAATGGCATATACCCCAGAGCTCAATAGCAGCCAGTCCACAATGGACAGCTTAGCACAATGCCCTGAACGCAGTACATGCTTAAGAAGGAATGAATGGTGTAAGTACCTCGGACAGTTTTGTACCTTCCATGTCAGTGCCCACTTTGCTTTAGTTGGACAAATTATATCACCCAAAGTTCACCTTTTTTTGTGTTGTCTTTGTTTCATCAGCTCCTCAGCCATACCCCATCTTTAGAATCCCTAGATCATCACATGCATTCATTTGACAAACACCCTTTGAGCAGTTACTACATGCCAGGCGTTGTGCTAGATGCCAGGAACCTCCTGGACCTTATTATTTAGTGGGGAGACTGGCAGTGTACAAGTCAACAAATACACAAGATGATTTCAAACAGTGATAAGTAAGTGCTGTAAGACAAATAAAACAAGGTAACATTATGAGGGGTTACTTTATATTGAGTGGTCAGAGAAAGGTCAGAGAGCATCACATCTGTAAGGATCTGACACCTAAGCTGGAGGTTGAAGATCAGTAATTGTGAAAATAGAAGCAGCTTGTAGTCTTGGAAATGCCCAGTTTGTTCTGAAAAGCTGTGAAAAATCTCTCAGAAAATGGAGGACAGTTAAACGGGGGCTGGAGACTTCAGGAGGGGAAAATGAGCAAAGATTGGCAAATTACCATCCTGCCCAAATCAGTCTCAACCTTTTTGAACTATTTTTAGAGGGTAAGTGTTTCATTGAATGCCAAGGTTGGAAAATCACTTAGAGATCATCCAGATCAGTGCTTTTCTGTATATGGTATATGTACCCCTGGTGGTACATGAGATGATTTTAGATGCTCGCAGATGAGCATTTATTTATTTTGATGTGCATTTAAAAATATGTCTAATATTCAACCCGTGATTACATGATTATTATTGCCTAAGATGAAATTAAAGTAGATAGAGCCATGGCAGTTCACTTTCCAGAAACCAACTAGGCTGGCCAAGAACAGATTCTGGATAGGTTTATGGGGATGAGCACGAGGTAGGGAAGGCTGCCACTCCCACCCCCAGGGAATGAGAGCAAGCATGCCCAAACATACTACCTGTAATTTATCTTATCCTTGGATATGGCAAAAATTGTGCAAATAGAAAAGTTAATTTGGCTCCTACTTTTGAATCCTTTCTGCAAAGAAATTATTTAGAACCTGAAAACATCTAAGAGAATGGCAGGGCCCCTTGATGGTTAAGAGAAAGGCCTTCAGAGTTAGTCAGACCTGGATTTAAATACCAGCTCTGCTATTTAATTGCTATATGACCTTTAAACCTGGCTACAACTTAGTTTGCTCATCTGCAGAGGTGGGGAGTCTAGGACCTACCCCTTATGGTTTGTGAGGGGATTAAATGAGATAATATACATGGGAAGTACTTTTCCCAGTGCCTGTCACATAATAAGTGCTCAAAATACATTATAGATATAATTATCCAAGTTTTCTAGGGCAGTCCTGATTTCAAATATTCTGTTAAATTTTCAGACTATTTGTTCTCTTTTGAAATTCTGAAATATGATCACTGTGCATTTCTCTTCAGCGTTTGAAGGAACCTTTGTTTTTTTTTAGGTATCAAGACATACACTGCCTCCATTCCCTGCACTTGATTTGAAATTCCCAATCCTAGTCAGAGACATCTTGTTAAGATCCAAAGCATAGTATGGCTATTATCAGTGAACAGAAAATAAGTGTTGGCAATGATGTGGAGAAAATGGAACCTTTGAGCACTGTTGGTGGGGATGTAAAATGGTTCAGCCACTGTGAAAAAGGGTATAGTGATTCTTCAAAATTTTTAAATCGAATTAACATATGATCCAGCAATTCATTTTCTGGGTATATACCCAAAAGAATTGAAAGCAGAGTCTCGAAGAGATATTTGTATACCCATGTTCATAGCAGCATTAATCATAATAGCTAAAATGTGGAAGCAACCCAAGTGTCCATTGACAGATGAATGGATAAGCAAAATGTGGTGTATACATAGAATGAAACATTCAGCCTTAAAAAAGAAAGAAATTCTGCCGTGTGCTATAGCATAGATGAACCTTGAGGACATAATGCTAAGTGAAATAAGCCAGTCACGAATAGATAAATATTGTATGATTCCACTTACATGAGGTACTTAGGGTAATCAAAATCCTATAGACAAAAAATAGAATGGTGGTTGCCAGGGGCCGGCGGAGGGGGGGGATGGGGAGTTATTGTTTAATGGGTACAGAGTTTCAATTTGGGAAGATGAAAAGAGTTATGGAGGTGAGTGGGGGTGATGGTAGCTCAACATGATGAATGTATTTAATCACACTTCACACTGTACACTTAAAAATGGTCAGGATGGTAAATTTCATGTTGTGTGTATTTTAGCACAATTTTTTTAAAAAAAGAAAACTGTGGGAAAAAAAGACCTAAAGCAGACTTGTACCCACGAAGAATGAGAAAGGCAAGACTCATGATCTTGAACCCAGAAGTACCCAGGCAGTAAAGTTTTGGGTTTTCCACAGAAGTGTGTACAGTGAGCGGACAGACTAGAAGCCAGGGTGGGAGAGACCTTTCACCAGGTATGACCCTTCATCTCAAGTTGTGTTTGAAGGTTTTGCTTTAATTAACATAAAGGTGAAGCTCAGATTGTAGATGACCTAACATTGCATACGATCAGTCATTTTTTCTAGATTATCCAAACCTCATTATAATTATACATATGAAATGCCATGTAATAAAATTTCATTGTAATTACACAGCTGTTAACATTAGTGTTCAACCTGCAGGCTACATCTGCCCTCTGACACTCATTATAATCAGGTTTCACCTGTTTACAAATGGCAGGGTGGAGAAACCTGCCCAATGGGTTTCGTTCTGGAATCTATATGCCCACTAGGGTCAGCTAAAACTCACAGAAAATTTTCTTTTAATATTTGAACCAATATGCACGTATTCAAACCATACCCTCCTTCTTCATCAACTCTTAAGTTCTGCATAGCATTGTGAAATCCGGATTAGTCCCATCAATTTCTCCACACCATTCCTGAGACAGAAAAATGGATTAAGCAATGGACCAGCCAGGGAACTGCCTGGGGTGCCAATTTAAAAGGGGTGTTAAAAAAAATCTCTGGGAGGGCCGGCCCGGTGGCGCACCGCTACAGTGCGCCGCTTGGGAAGCGCGGCGGCGCTCCCGCCGAGGGTTCGGATCCCACATGTAGACCGGCCGCTCACTGGCTGAGCAAGGTGCGGGAGCAACACCGAGGGTTGTGATCCCGTTGCCGGTCCTGGTCTGGTACAGGCACAACACTGAGGGTTGCGATCCGATGCCGGTCACGAAAAAAGACAAAAAAAAAGGAAAAAAAAAAAATCTCTGGGATAAATCATAAATATGGGGTTGACAACCTGGGGTTTCTTCCAGTGCTTCCCAAAGTAGTTGGTGAGATAGAAGTTGGCCACTTCTTTCACTAAGGAGGCTGGTGCCCTTGAGTAAAAACTCAAAAGCAAAATCAAACCAGTTCTCACTGGTGCCAACCACACTGTTCTTGTGACGAGCACATGCAAGTTAAAGGGTGTGCCACCAACAGTGAGATTAGCAAGCTGGGTGTTGCTTAAAGTAGGCAACTCTCCACCATCGACTGAGATTGCAAAACAAAATACTGCATGCCACAGTGCTGTTTATCAGGAATGAGAGGTTTATTTTCTTATCTAACTTTTAAATCATCTAAAGTTGCCCAGTTTGGAAAATTGTGAAAGGACACTGAAGACAAAACAAGAACTACAGAACAGTAGAAAATGGTTTGTTGTCAAGAAAATCAAAAAATAAAAGGAAAAAATTTTAAATATTTTAAATGTGATTGTACAACTATATCTCTGTAAGTTATCTGATTTTATAATTATATCCCTGCAAGTTACCACCATCATAATTAGTTTTGAGTGATAAAACAAAACTAACAAAAGAAATGAAAATAAGAAATCAGTAGGCTAAAATTCCAATTTAGTGTTTTTGCTGTAGTTGAAGGCAGTAGAACAGTGCTTAAGTTCACAGGCTCAGGTATCAGTCTACCTGAGATTAAATCCTGGCTTCACTGCTTACTAGCTGTATGATTTGGGGTAGGTTAAGTAACCTTTTGGGCCTCACATATGAGTGTTAAACAGGTGTTATGATGACAATAATAACAATAACGCTGCTAACCTCTGAGGATTAAATTAGATAATGCATGTAAAGTGGTTAGCACAGTTCCTGATACATGGTAAGCACTCAATGAACAGTAGTTGTTAAGTGTACATAGTGAATTCTCCATTTTGAACATAAGGAAAAAGGTATACACTTTTATGACTAGAAACTCAGTCTCTCCCTACTCTCATTAAGTAGATGTGGAGCAAGTATTTTATATATATTCAATTGAAGAGGCACCCAAACATAAGCCTGCCTGCACATCCACATGTCTCATCCAGTCTTGCTCAGGAGGGCAGTTGTGACAATATCAAAAGAACACTAGATTTTTAGAGTTAACAATATCTGGCTTCAAGCCCCATCTCTGCCACTTTATAGTTACTAGTGTGACCACGAACAAATCATATAACCTCTCTGAGTTACAAATTCCTCATATGGAGACAGAGATACTTAGATTGGTGGTGAGGATTGGAAGAAAGAGTGTATGTAAAAGCATCGGGCACACATATTAGGCACTCAGCAAATGTTTATTGACTCTGAATCACAGAGAGAGAAAATTCTATGGCGATTTTATTACTTATCTGTCATCGAGAATGATGGCTCAAGTTGCTGAGCAGAACTGGTGTTGCCTCAAATTAGCTTCTGCCATTTATTATGAAAAGGTCAGTATTGCTGTCATATCCACAAAACTCCAAGATCTAGTCGTGTACACCTGCTAAGATTTTTAAAAACACGGTGATAGAGTTTGGCTTAGATGCCAATGCAAACCTTTCTGAATATATGTAGTTCTAAAAAAGTGGTGAAATAGTCCAAAGATGCTACTATTAATATCAACTTCAAGAATGATGAGAAGTTGATAGTGGTAGCTATAGTAACATCTTTTAGTTATTTGTTATGTTTTATTTTAAATCACTGGCAAGATTATACTCCAATTTGTTCTCTATTGACTACTGAACAATATTGCTTATTGAATATTTCTGGAATCTGTTTGACTAGGACATAAACCTAGTTTTGTGTACATAAAATTGGATTTAATGTAGAAACAGAAGTGAACATCATCAAAATAATTCCAGGATACTCATAGGCCTTATAAAAACATTTGACATTAGCTAACTTCCACTCTGATAGTTATGGAGCAAATTTAGCTGTCTCTAGACAAATATAATAATGCCAGATAGATGGCATAATCATATAAAAAGAAATAATAATAAAAAGACAAATCAATAATAAAAAGACCAATAGATAAGTGAGCGTAGGTTATGAGCAGATTATACAAATGATCATATCATCAATACACATGGAACAGTATCTTATTCCACTAGTTTTCAAAGAAATAATGGACCTCAATAAGATACTATTTTTAGTTCATGTGATATTGCTAAAAATATTTTTAAATATGCTACTAGAAGGGCTCAGGAAAACCAGCACTTCTGTACATTACTGATACAAACTTCCCAGTAGGCAGTGTGTGTATCAGTACCTGTTATAGTATGCCCTCAGTAAATATTTCTTCAATGAACGAATAATTTTGTTGCTGGCATGGGAATACATTTTCGGATATTCATGAAATTCTTAACTACAAAAAGTATCTAAAACTTGGAGACAGAAATACAGATTACTATTTTTATGAGCGCCCACTTTGGAAACCCATAGAAAACTCATACACATGATTATAACTGTTTTGATGACGTGCCTTGGTACAATACTCTGAATTCATAAAAACTACCACTGAATCCATATAATGTACCAGTCTTACCATCACTGGCTTCCGACCATGTGGGAGTTTATAACATCCTGCTATTGTTAGCTTGCTTTTATGCCACCTCCCCTTTTTCTTCAAAATGCTGTATGGCATAAATTTTTTTAATTAAAGTGCCTCATATTTAATTTTGTTTTGAGAGGTTTTCAAAAAGCTCATCATGATCTTCAGGATAATTGTAGCCACCCTAGAGAGTGGCAAATTTAGGGCTGGGAATCACTGCTTTGCAGCCATCCCTATGATACTTTTCAATTATTCTTCACTAGTTCTGTAATGTATTCTTCTTACAATGTGAACAGATCTTCTGTCAATTAGAAAAGCATAATTTTGTTAATGATAGGTAAGCACCTTATTTTCTGTATTTGGCAGGCTTAGACATATTGCTGTCTTTTGGAGAAAAACAGCTGTTTCCATATGTCATTAAAGCAGGCATTACCACTGACAAAGCTTTCCCACAAAGTATCTTACAACAGTTCTGTGTGCTGTCAGAACTGTGTGCTTATACAAAAATTTCTGTGGGAGTTAGGGCCCTGTACTTTCTAATTGCTGACTGCTTTGATTACAACCTCCTGCTCAGATATTACAGTGAGTGACATTTCCATCTATACACATTTTCTTTTCTTATAGTCACATTACTTCAGTGTTATGACACTTTTGAACTTTGTGAATACTTGCCCAGAATTCTGACACCTCCGTCAGTAGCACATGGATAGTGTAGGCCTGTGGGAAATTAACACAATGCATTTTGCTTATTCTGAAAGCATTAATTTTAATTTCTCCTTTGTGGATTTATTTATATAAATGTAACCATTTTGAATATATGATTATCATTTTTTAGCATTTCTCAATTTTGGGGGCCAGTTTCTCATTCAAAAGAGTAATTATAGTAGCTTTTTAGTATAAAAATTATTATAGTAACTTTCCAGTACAAAAGATTAATTATAGTAACTTAATGTTTTATTCACTACATCAGAAGTTACTTTTATATTGAGTAAGCTTCCCAAGGTCTTTGTTGAATTTACTGCAGCCTTCTTTTTCATTTAGACTTCTCACTGCAGTCTTCTTTTTCATTTAGTCTTTCAATACTAGAACCCACTAGGAAAAAAATTCAAAAGCTTGTAATAATTTAGGTGACTTGTTTTTCCTTCTGATGCATCTAAAGAAGTCCCTTTCTGCCTGAGTACTTAGCTTTCCATTCTGTCCCTACAACCTAGAATTCAACAAAACACTCATGATCCATGGAAACTATGAATTTGCCTTAAACTGCACATTTAAGGACTACATTGTTAAATACAGGCTCTGAGAAAAAAGCACACTGAAATTGGAGACTCCTGATACTATCCTGAGAGCAGTGATTGAAGATTGTTAAAAAGAAAACCACTAGATACTTTCATCTTATAGATTACTGAATACCCAGTAAGAAGAATGAGGTAGATCTTTATGTACTCAAATGGGAAGATGTCAAAGACATACTATTGAGTAAAATTAGAAAATCACAGAACAATACTTGTTTATATAGTAAGATATAATCTATGTAGAAATATATATGTGTTGTGTGGTGAATATATTCTTATACATACAAAAAGGTCTGGATGGATATAAACCAAACTGTTTTTGTTGTTGTTATCCCAGGAAAGGGAAAGTAAAAGGGGTAGGGAAATGGATATGAAGACAGATATTTACTCTTCACTGTATACTTCTGTAAAATTTGAATTTTTTATAATTATGTATTACTTTTGTAGTTTTAGAAACAATTTTTTTTAAACTAAAGCTCCTTATGAAATTTTCTCTTACCATCCCCAGGCCTGAACTATTAAATGAGCTGATGTTCAGTGATAGAACCTCATCAGCCTCAAAATAAGAAAATATAAGTAAAGCAGCAATAATAATAGTTCCCATTTTTTCAACAATTACTTTGAGTTAGATATTTCACAGGAATTATCTAATTTATTTCTTCTAATAACCCTGTAAGGTAGGTTCTATTTCCTATTTGGAATGAAAAAACTGAAGCTCAGAGAGATTAATTTGTTTGAGGCCACATAGCTGGTGTCTTAGTATTTTCATGCTGCTATAGCAAGAATACCATAGACTGGGTGGCTTAAACAGCAAACATTTATATCTCACAGTTCTGGAGGTTGAGAAGTCCCATATTGAGATTAGGGTGCAAGCATGGCCAGATTCTGGTGTGGGACATTTTCCTGGTTTCCTCACATGGAAAATCCAATTATCTCTCAAAGGCCCCACCACCAAATACCTCCACATTGGAGATGCAGGCCTCAACATATGAATTTTGGGGATACAAACATTCAGTCCATAGCAGCTGGTAGAAGCAGTTGAGCGGGGATTTCAACTTGGATTTATCTGGCTCTTAAACCCATGTTTTTGTTACTGAATACCACAACCTAACTGCAAGTACATAAATAGAATTTAGTTATGGTGCCAAGGACTGTTCTAAGCACTTTTATACTATTCTAAGTACTTTTTATACATAGTAACTCATTTATTCCTTGCAACAAGCCTATAAGTTGGGTATTATTATCATCATTATTATTTTCATTATCCTCATTTTTCACATAAGGAAGCAGACACATACACATTACATTACTTGCCAAATGTGTAAGTGGCAGAGCAAGGGTTTGAACACAAGCAATCTTATCATACATGCCATTGCATCTCTAGGTATCATGTATAAGAGCGTCCTTTATGTTCCCCCTACCCTTCCCCTGCCACTATTTCCATTTTCTCATCAAGGTGATTGAGGAAAAGATGAGGTATACTGGCAGAACACAGACTTAATCGAACTAACTAATGTCACAACTCATAGGAAGGCTGCTATCATATGTTTTACAAATTAGTTCTTAAGTATCTGTACTATTCACAGTAGGCTGTCCTTGAAAACACTTCCACCTAAAGTGAAACGTTCTTAGTTTGAAATCCAGAATGAGGTACAGGTGTCCCTTAAGGCATTCTCGCCCTGTTTTGAGAATATGAAACAGAAGAATTATGCCATACTAGAAGAGAGAAAATACAACTGGGCCTGAAGTTTCCATCACTGGTGAAAGTCTTACAGTTTCAAATAAAGTTCACCTTATTTCTCAACTTGATAAAGGGCATTTACAAAATAACAACAGCTAACATCATACTTAAGGGAGAAAGACAGAGCGTTCCTGCTGAGAGAAGTATGTCTACTCTTGCCACTTCTACTCAACATTGTACTTGAAGTTCCCACCAGGGTAATTAGGCAAAATAAAGAAATAAAAGACACTCAGACTGGAAAGAAAAAAGTAAAACTATCTCTATTGATGGATAGTTTGATTTTTATACATAAAAAACCCTAAAGAATGCACAAAATAACTATTGGAACTAATAAAGAAGTTCAGCAAACTTGCAGGACCAATATACAAAAATCAATGAATTTACTAGCAATGAACAATCTGACAATGAAATTAAGAAAATAATTTCATTGATTTCAGTAGTATCAAAAAGAATAAACTAGACGTAAGTTTACCCAAGAAAGTACAAGATGTGTACACTGAAAACTACAAAACACTGTTGAAGGAAATAAAAGAAAACATAAGTAAATGGAAAGAAATTCCATGTTCATGGCGGAGGATACAGTACTAGTATTGCTAGGATAGCAATACTACCCTACCTTATCTATAGATCCAACACAATCACTATTAAAACCCCAGATGACTTCTTTGCGGAAATTGACACAGTGATCTTAAAATTCATATGGAAATACAATGGACCCAGAATAGCTAAAACAGTCTTGAAAAAGAACATAGTTGGAGGATGCACACTTCCCAATTTCAAAACTTACTACAAAGCTATAGCAATTGGTTTGGTATTGACATAAAGATAGGCATATAGATCAATGGAATAGAATCGAGGATCCAGAAATAAACTCTTACCTTTATGTTTGATTAATTTTCAACAAGGGCACCAAGACATTTCAAGGAGGAAGGGAGAGTATTTTTCAATAGATGGTGCTGGGACAACCGGATATTCACATGCAAAAGAATGAGTTTGGACTCTTCCTCACACTATATACAAAAATTAACTAAAAATGGATGAAATGCTCAAATGTAAGGGATAACACTATAGAACTCTTAAAAGGAAACAGAAGTGTTATCTTTATGACCTCAGATTAGGCAATACTTTCTTAAATATGACTCCAAAAAACATAAGCAACAAAAGAAAAGATTGATAAATTAACTTTGTCAAAATTAAAAGCTTTTATGAATCAAAGGAAATGACAAGACAGCCCATAGAATGGGATAGCAAAATGTTTGCAAACCATATATTTGATAAGGCACTTGTATCCAAGATATTTAAAGAACCTTTATTATTATTCAATAATAAAAAGACAACCCAATTTAGAAATGGGCAAGGCAAGAGATCTGAATGCACATTTTTACAAAGAAAATATACAAATAGCCAATAATCATGCACAAGATGTTCAACATAATTAGTCATTAAGGAAATGCAGATCAAAACCACAACAAAATGCCACTTTATACCCTCTAGGATGGTTGTAATAAAAAAGACAGATAATAACAAGTGTTGACAAAGATGGGAAAAAATTAGAAACCTCAAACACTGCTGCTGGGAATGTCAAATGGTGTAGCTGCTGTAGAAAATAGCCTGGCATTTCCTCAAAAAGTTAAATGGAGCTACCATATGACCCAGCAATTCCACCCAGGAGAAATGAAAACATGTTCACACAAAAACTTGTACATAAATGTTCATAGCAGCATTATAGCCAAAAAGTGGAAACAACCCTGATTGATGTTCATCAGCTGATGAATAGATTAACAAATTTTGGAATGTCCATGTAATCAAATATTATTTGGCCATGAAAATGAATGAAGTACTGATACGTTCTACAACATGTAATGAACCTTGAAAACATTATGCCAAGTTAAAAAAAACCAGTCACAAGTACCACCTATTGTATGAGTCTATTTATAATAAATGTCCAGAATAAGCAAATCTATATTGGCAGAAAGTAGATTGGTGGTGCCCTAGGGCTGGGATGAAGGGAGGGGTTGCCCGTTGATAGGGTGTGGCTGCTAATGGGTATGGAGTTTCTTTTTGGAGTGATGATAATGTTATAAAATTGATTATGGTGATGGTTGCACAACTCTGTGACTATACTAGAAACCATTTAATTGTATATGTTAAATGGGGAGATTATATGGTATGTGAATTATAACTCGATAAAGCTATTAGTAAAAAATTTCATCTTGAGTTACTCATGTAGCTGCCAAGTGTGATTAGAAGCAGTGGCACAATTGGTAAGCAGCCTAGATGTTCAGATAGCTGTCATGTAAATTAATATACCCAACAAATATTTATTGAATATTCGTTATGTTAGCCACTGGGAAACAAACAGAAAGGAAGATAAAAAAACTGCCACCACGAAGCTTACATTCTAGTAGAAATAATAACAAAAGCTTATCACATTCATCATACACATGCCATGTGCCAGTGTTTTAAAATTTTTTTATATGTCTTCTTGATTCAGTTTTGGTAGGTTGCATTTTTCTGAAAATTCATCCATTTCTTCTAGGTTATTCAATTTGTTGGTTATAGATGTTCATAGTAGTCTCTTATGACCCTTTGTATATCTGTGATGTCAGTCATAATGTCTCCCCTTTCATTTATGATTTTGTTGAGTCTTCTCTCTTTTTTTCTTTGTTAGTCTACCTAAAATTTGTTGATTTTATCTTTTAAAAACCCCAACTTTTAGTTTTGTTGATTTTTTTCTAGTCTCTTTTTTGTTTATTTCTGCTCTGATCTTTGTTATTTCCTTCCTTCTGCTAAGTTTGGGCTTACATTGTTCTTCCTTTCCTAGTGCCTTGAGGTATAATGTTAGGTTGTTTATGTGAGACTGTTTTTTTTTTTTTTTTTTTTTTGTTGTAGGCATTTTTT
>NW_007728129.1:94544-115116 GCF_000696425.1 Galeopterus variegatus | reverse complement strand
TTTTTTTTTTTTTTTTTTTTTTTTGATGTAGGCATTTATTGCTATACACTTCCCTCTCAGCACTTCTTTTGCTGTATCCCATAAGTTTTGATATATTGTGTTTCCACTTTTGTTTGTCTAAAGATATTTTTAAATTTCTCTTTTAATTTTCTTTGACACATTAGTTGTTTGGGAGCATGTTGTCTAATTTCCACATATTTGTGAGTTTTTCAAGATTCTTCCTGTTATTGATTTTTAGTGTCATGCCATTGTCAGAAAAGATACTCAACATAATTTTGATTTTCTTATATTTGTTGAAACTTGACTTGTGGCCTGACATATGATCTATCCCAGAGAATGTTTCATTGCATTTGAGAAAAATAGAAAACCCTAAAGACTCCTCCAAAAACTGTTAGAACCAATAAACAAATTTAGTAAAGTTGCAGGTTATGGAATCAACAAACAAAAATCAGTAGTGTTTCAATACACTAATAACAAACTATCCCCAAAAAGAAATTAAGAAAACAGTCCCATTTATAACAGCATCAAAAATGTATAAAATACTCAGGAGTAAATCTAACCAAAAATGTATAAAATACTCAGGAGTAAATCTAACCAATGAGGTGAAAGATCTATACACTAAAAGGTATAAAGCATTGATGAAAGAAGTTGAAGAAGTCACAAATAAATGGAAAGATATCCCATGTTTATGGATTGGAAGAATTAATATTGTTAAAATGTTCATACTAACCAAAGCAATCTACAGACTCAATGCAATTTGTATAAAAATCCCAATGTCATTTTTTACAGAAATAGAAAAAACAGTCCTTAAATTCATATAGAGTGAGAAAAGACCCTGAGTAGCCAAAGCAATCTTGAGCAAAAAGAACAAAGCTGGAGGCATCACTCTGATTTCAAAATTTATTTTAAAGCTATTATAATAAAAATGGCATGTACTGGTATAAAAACAGACATCAATCAATCAATGGAACAGGATAGAAAGCCAAGAAATAAACCCAAATATTTACAGCCAATTGATTTTTGACAAAGGAAACAAGAACACACAATGGGGAAAGGACAGTTTCTTCAATAACTGGTATTGGGAAAACTGGGTATCCAGTGCCGAACAATGAAATTGGATCTTTATCTCACACCATATACAAACATCAGTTCAAGATGGATAAAAGAGTTAAATGTAAAACCTGAAACTGTCAAGCTACTAAAAGAAAACATAGAGGAAAAGCTCCTCTGGGCAATCATTTCTTGGATAGGACTCCAAAAGCACAGACAATAAAGCAAAAATAAACAATGGGATTATATCGACCTAAAAAGCTTCTGCACAACAAAGGAAACAATTTGCAGAGTAAAGAGACAACCCGATGATTGGGAGAAAACATTTGCAAGCCATACTTCAGATAAGGGGCTAATATACAAAAGATATAAGGAACTCAAACAACTTAGTAGAGAGAACAAGAAAACAAATAAGTGATCTGAATAGGCATTTCTCAAAAGGAGAGATATATGAAAAAATGCTCAACATCTCTGATCATCAGGGAAATGCAAATTAAAACCACAGTGAGATATCACCTCATACCTGTTAGAACAGCTATTATCAAAAAGACAAGTACTAGTGAGGATATGGACAAAAGCGAACCCTTGCACACTGTTGATGGGAATGTAAATTAGTACAGCCATTCTGGAAAATAGTATGGAAGTTCCTCAAAAAACTAAAAATAGAATTACAATATAATCCATCTATTCTATTTCGGGGTATATATCCAAAGAAAACAAAATTGGTATGGTGAGGAGATATCTGCACTCCCAGGTTCATTTCAGCATTATTCACAAGTAGCCAAGACATGGAAGCAAACTAAGTGTCCATCAATGGATGAATGGATAAAGAACATGTGGTATATATACAACAAAATACTATATAGCCTTAAAGAAGAAGGAAATTATGTCATTTGCAACAACATGGATGGAACTAGAGGGCATTATGCTAAGTGAAATAAGCCAGGCACAGAAAGACAACTACAACATGATCTCACTTATATATGGAATCTAAAAAAGTCAGTCTCATAGAGTAGAATGGTGGTTACCAGAAGCTGGTGGTGGGGGTGGAGTGGGAGAAAAGGAGATAGGGAAGATGTTGATCAAAGGGTACAAAGTTTCGATTAGACTGGAGGACTAAGTTTTAGTGATCCATTGTACTGCATTTGACCATAGTTAATAATAATGTATTATATATTTCAAAATTGCTAAAAAATAGATTTTTAACATTCTCACCACAAAAAAATGATAAGTTGGTGAGGTGATGGATATGTTAATTAGCTTGGTTGAATCTTTCTGTAATGAAAACATAGATCAAAACATCACATTGTAGCCCATAAATATACACAATTTGTCAACTATAAATAAATAAAAACTAAGTTTTTATGTATTATCTCATTTAATAGTCCCATCAACCCTATGACACAGGTACTATTATTACCCTCATTTTACAGATAAGAAAATCACAGCTCAGAGAAATGAAGTAACTTGCCCAAAGTCACACAGCAAGAGATTGGAAGCAAAACTGAACCAGTTTTACCTGATTTTCGAGTCTGTACGCCTATTATATTATAAATTTTGCATCCTTGTATTGAAATATTGAAATGCATAGCTCAATGGATTTAGCATCTCTTTCTTATGTATTATTTTTCAAAAGTCTTTATTTCTTTGGCTATAATTCATTAGTAACAATTTTGTGAATAGAAAAAATGAGAACCTAATATTTATAAATTAGTATAGATCTGTTAGTATAGATAACACATATAACATGAAATTTCATATTTTATCTTTGAAAGGTTTAAGTGAATATTTAAAAACTTTGAGATATCAAATGGGAATAATGTAAATTTCTGGTGGATTTCCAAAGTAAATTAGGTGTATCTAATGTCTTTACAGCAACTGTGGACATATACACACAGAGACACACACACACACGAGGTTACTGGAAAAAGTTCATAGAAAAATAGAATTAAAAGATAATATAAAACTTTCCATGAACTTTTTGAAGTGTGTGTGTGTGTGTGTGTGTGTGTGTGTGTGTGTGTGTATGGCAGGAAAGAAAAAGTAGCAACTTCATAAGTTGTGGGTTTTTAACACTTCCTTTTTGTTTTACATTTTCCTCCTCAAAATTATTTAGGTTTTTATTTTATTTTATTAGAGCCATTTGAGAGACTTATTCTTTGATGTCAAGTGCAAGCATACTCATTAATGATCATAATCAAGGCCAAATGGTTTCTGCCAGCTATTAGCTTTGTGAACAAACATGTAAACTAAAAATAATTACATTATTTGGTTATCATTCTTCTTTGCTTTAAACATTAAATAGTATTTGTTCTCTAGGCACGGCATATATTTAATCCATGATTAAATATAGCTGCATTTTCAAAGCATGAGATGAATCCTGTATTCTCACTGAGCACAATTCTCCAACTGGTGTGTCAAGGATGATGCTTGTATAACTACAGGACAGAGGTCCTCTGTGATTAATGCACCCAGGAGAAAACACTATGCTCTCCCCCAGTAGGAGCAGGGCATGTTTCTACACACCCACCTTGTGTGGGAGGCAGAATGGTTATATTCTTGGATTTCTTCTCAAAGCAAAGCCCTGACCTCATTCTCCGAACTTATTTTCCAGTCCTGCTCGCAGAGCAGGGGTCCTTACCAGACTCACTTGGATAACTATTACAAAACATAGTTGCCTAGCCCTCTGTCTCCCCACTAGAGATGTGTTTCTATAGGAGGATTGCTTCTAGGGTAAATGCAAGTATGAACATTTAGAAGAAAAAACTATTTGCCATTTTACAAGAAGAATTATATTTAATGAAATTAACAATAAAAAATAGGTGATTCTGATGTTCTCCCTAGGCTGAGAGCACTCTACTGTCTTTGAGGCATTCACAGACATTCTGAAATCTGTGGCATGCTTACAGTTGCTGGTTCCTTCTCCATAATTCTTTTGAACTGGGCATAAACTTCAAATGAAATATAAAATGCAGAGTGTTCTCAACTTATTGGCTCCAAGAATATTCTTTGCACCTTTTTAGTTTGGAAGGGGCAAATTGGGATGACAGAGGAATAGTAGTTGGGAACTGTAGTGGTATTAAGTTACATTCTAGAGCAGGGAAAATCAAGACCCACAATCCTAGGAATTACTAATGATAAGAGCTAACACTTTTTGAGTGTTTACCATGTGTCAGGCCCTATACTGAATACTGCATGTCCATTTTCTCATTTTATCCTGACAACTACCCGTGAGGCCTCATTTTTCAGACAAGCAAGCTGAGGCTCAGAGAGGTTATTTGTCTAAGGCCACACAGTTGGTCATTTGCAGAACCCCAATTCGAACTCTTTTGCTTGATTGCAAAGCCATTGCTCTTAAAGATTAGGCTATACTGCCTCTATTTGCTTTTGTGAGCTTACGGAATCTGCTCCTATCTGTCCTTGCAATAAAATATTGGGCTGTGAAAAATGCTGAAGAACGGGGAAGAAACTTTGTAGGCCAGAAACGTAGTGTCCTTTGAGCCATGAGATAAGCCAGGCTCAGAGAACTGGCCTCAATAAACTGGAAAGGAGACATGCCCACTGTGGACAACTCAGAGCTTCTGTGGGCCTGCTTCAGGCCCAAGGAGGAATTCTCATACATGGGGATTTACTGCCTGGCAGGGAGGAGTGGGGCCATTGTCTTATCTAACACATCCTTCTATAGTGCTCTATGTGCTAAGCACTGGTCTGTACTGCTCTAAGCACTTTACAAACATTAACTCCTTTAAATCTTATAAGAACTCCCTGGAAATAGGTACTATTATCATCCACATGATACAGAGAAGTAAACTGAAGTTCAGAGACATTAAGTAACTTGTCCAAGTTCGCAAAGCTGGTAAGTGCCAGAGCCAGGCTTTGAACCTAGACAGTCTGTCTGTACCTAGTGGCTATGTTATACTGCCTCTCAACACAGACACTTGACTTTTCTTTCTTTTGTGCCTGTCATCTTTTTTCAACCACTCCTGGGCAAATCTACTGTATTAGTCCATTTTGTGTTGCTATGACAGAAATACCTGAGACTGGGTAATTTATAAGGAACAGAGGTTTATTTGGCTTATGATTCTGGGACAGCTGCATCTGGCATGGGCCTCAGGCTGCTTCTACACATGGCAGAAAGTGGCAAGCATCTGGCAGATACAAGCAGATCACATGGCAAGAGGAAGCAAGAGAGAGAGAGGAGGTGCCATGGTCTTTAAACAACCAGCTCTCATGGGAACTAATAGAGCGAGATTTCACTCATTAATCCCCCCACCTAGGGAGAGCATTAATCCATTCATGAGGGATCCACCCCCGTGACTCAATCAGTTTCCAACACTGCCCCATTGAAGATCAAATTTCCACATGAGTTTTGAAGGGGACAACACATCCAAACTCTATAATCTACTTTGCTAGCAACTTTCCCCTGCCTTATTGGCTTTTTCTTCACCCATGACTTCCCCAGTGTTTTCTGCGTTGTCCTTGAGCTCCTTCTTCATCCTCCGCACTGCCTCCTTTGGCATTACTCATGAGCAACATGCTCTTTTCACCTGCCAAATAATTTCCATAAATTATCTCATCTTAACTTGAGAAGCGAGGATGGAAAGCATTGTTCTTATTTTTTGAATGAGGGAACTAAGGCAAGCGACTTTCCTAATGTCCCACACAACCATCTAGTGGCAAAGTGGACTAGAATCCAGGTTCTCTGACTCTTTTCCATTGTACCATCTGATGAAATTTACAAATACATTCATTCATTCATCTATTTGTTCATACATTAATATTGTAACAATGAACTGAGTGTCTGAGTATATTCTAATGCACTGAGTGGGAAGAAAGTAAGTATAAATTCCTTGCTCTTAAGGAGCTAATACAACTGAGGTAAGGTCTCAGTATAAAAAGCTGAATAACAGCATGGAATCACATACAATAAGTACCAAATGAGTGGTCTAGTCAGGTCATACAAGAATTTTAAAGCTGGGTATGTAGCATCAAAGATAGCTTTATCAAGATGGTGGGACTTCCACTTTGGCATAGAAGGGTGCTTAGAACTTAGAGAAGAGGATGGAGTAGCACTTTTCAAGCTGGAGAAATGGCGTGTACTAAGGCAATCCTTCCCAACCTTTGTCATGCTATGGCACATAGAGAAAAGCATATTTGTAGAGCACATTAGGGTACATGGAGGAAGCAGCTTGCATCCCAGAGGCAAGCATCCTAGGAGTTCCAACTGCACTGTCCCTGGGCTCAACTGAGGGCAGAAAGGAAGGTTTATAGTCTCAGACACTTATAATACACTTGGGAAGGTCTGCTCTAAAGTATTGAGGCACACTGTGGTCATGGTGGGTGGGTCTAAAGACAAAGCCACAGGGATGAAATGGAAGTATTTTCCAGAAGAGCCATAGCAGATACCATTGGAGAGGAAAGTTATGGCCCAGTGATGAAAAGTCTTTGAATTTTATTCCATAGACCTACAGAATTGGTAGGCAAAATACACATAGCATTGTTTTAGAACGATCTCGCTGGCATTGGTAAGGAGGATAGACTGGAAGGAAGGAAAGTAGTCAGTAGGCTTATCATTGTCTCTGTGGGAGGTGACAGTATCTTGCACTAGAGTGATAGTGATGGAGATGCACAAAAGTGGGCAGAATTGAGTAATATTTTGGAAGTAAAAATGACAGGTTTGGTAATGGATTGCATGTGGGGAGTAGGAGAAAGGGAGGAGATAAGGGAGATTTCTAGGTTTCAAATTTGAGCAAATGGTGATGTCATTCTCTAAGAGAGGGAGCCCAGGAGAACTAGAGAGAATTTTTGGAGGGGAGAGACACATGAGATGATGAGTTTCAAGTTGACATTTAGAGGCCAGGATACCAGTTAGGAGGCTATTACAAAAGGCGAGGTGAGTCAGGATGAGATCCTGGACTAGGATAGTAGCAGTGGGAATGGAAAGAAAATATTGGATTGAGAGCCATTATAAAGGAAGTATTGATAGGATTTTGTCATGGACTGACTCTGATGTTGAAAGGTAGGGGAAAGCTTGCAGCCTTAGATCTCTTCTGTTCTCTATCTTCTTGATGATGTTCCCTTTCTCATGGCTTACAATATTGTCTATATGCTGATGACTCTATCCTGGACCTCTTCAATGAACTTTTATATCCAACTGCCTGCTCAACATATCAACTTGGATGCCCAATATGCATCTCAAACTTACCATGTCCAAAATGGAACTCTCGGTTCCCCCACACCAACCTCCCACCACACCCTGCTCCATTCACTGAATCTGCTCCTCACAATCTTCCCCATCTCACTAAATGCTAACTTTATTCTTCCAGATGCTGAGGCAGAGGACATTGGAACCATTCTTGATTTTTCTCTTTCTCTCACAACCTACACTTATTGTGTCATCAAATCTTGTTGGTTCTACCTTCAGAATGTACCTAGAATCTGACCACTCTTCACCACTTCCATTGCTACTATCCTGGTTTATGTCACAATGATCTGTTTCCTGAATTATATTAAGCTAGTTTCCCAGCTTTCTCTCTGCTTCTGTCCTTGCCACCCTTGCCCAAGTCTATTATTCCCTCATTGGTTTTTTGAACCAGACTAATTGTATTATGTGAGAGTCAGATTACATCACTCTTCTGCTCAAAACTCCTCCAGTGGCTACCCACATCACACATAGCAATAGCAAAACTCCTTACAATGGCCCACAGTGCTGTACACAACCCATATGTTGACATAACCCTCACTCACCTCCTTCAGGTGTTGGAGCAAATGTCCTCTACTGGATGAGATCTTCTGTGACTGCCATGTTTAAAATTGCAAATGCCTTCTGCCCACTCCCTATAGGCCTTCTTTGTTTTATTTCTTTATAATTTGTTCACTGCTCGACATTATATATTTATCTATTTATTTCTTTATTGTCTATTTCCTTCTGCTAGAATAGGGGCTAGCAAACTTTTTTCTGTAAAGGGCCAGATAGTAAATATTTTAGGCTTTGTGGGCCACACAGTCTCTGACACAACTATATAACTCTGTCAATGTTACACAAAAGCAGTCATAGATGATACAGAAAAAAATGAGCATGGCTATGTTTCAATAAAACTGTATTTACAAAAACAAGTGGCAGGCCCCTACTGAAATGTAAGTTCCATAAGGGCAAGGATTTTTGTTTACTACTATATCTCCTACATCTAGAACAGTGCCTGGCACATAGTAGGCACTTAATATATATTTTTTGACTGAATGAATCATTGGGAGACTGGAAGGCTGTGGGATCAAGAGAATTATAATAGAGCCCTTGATGGCATAGAATCTTGAACAAGAGCTGGCTTCAGCTAGGTTTGCAGCATATCAGTTCTCTTTCCTCCCTTTCCCCTCATCCCTAAACTACCACTTATGAAGCAAAAGTTGCTTTCTTTGCCTGTGTAACTCTCCCGATGTGTGAAATTTCATTTGACTTCCTTTAATGTTGTCATTTATCTCTTCAATCCTCCTGACTCAGACTCTCTCTAATAACAATAATAACTCAAATACTCTGCACTAAAATCAGAATGCCAAAATCAGTATTTTTAATTAATTTAAAACTGCTAGCAATGGCTTCTATTGACAATTCTATAGTTTTCAAGACTTCATCATATTTTGAAGTACTCTCAGAAGTTAAGCAACTGTTACTGTTATGATATCAGATGTTATTTTCCTTCCATGCATTCGATGTGAATGGTTTGTTCTGATAAACTTCAGCTTTCAAGTACTCCCAACAGTAGGAATCACGTGGTAAGAAATATGGTAAATGAAGTATTCACCAGTTCTTACTGACTGTTCTCTCATCCTTCCCTGGATCTCTTACGGGCACTAAAGATTTCCTGAAGTTATATGCTTTCCTGTTGAAAATGCATGTTGACGTTTATTATTTCATGTAGTTCTTCACACATTGCCATCATTTACTGAGCATTCACTGTGTGTGTGGTATTGTGCTGGGGGCTTTATATATATTAGCTCATTTAATTCTTATAAAACACCTAGGTGGTAGGTACTATTATTATCATCATTTCATAGATGAGGGAACTGAGCTACCAAAAGCTGCAGTAATTTTTCTCAAGGCCCCATAACCAGTAGAAAGGGGAGCTAGGATTTGAACCCAGGTCTGCCAGAGCCAAGATGTATTCATTCTTTTCCACCACTTAAACAAACCGTTGCCACATGCCATGCATGCACTAGGCAATACCTTAAAGATGAATAGGGCTCAATGTCCCTGGCCTCCCAGAGATAACACTAGTTGGGGCTGCGTGGGTGGGAGTGGAGGCTGTCAGATGCAGAAACTAAGAAGTTCTCTGTTTACAAACAGGTGGGTGAGAAAGTGGACATAGCACTATGAATTCACAGAGTTCTGAAAAATGGAGACAGAGGGTTACAGACTGAAAGGAAAAAGGGCCACCAATTCTAGAGTTAAGGTCCACCAATAGGACAGAAAAATGCCATTCTCAGGGACTTAAGCTCCAAAAAAAAAAAAAAAAAAAAATTGGCCTCTATAGAAACGGGATTGGCAGCACACAGGAAAATGCATACTGATAAGATAAGGGACTGCCCTATATGCCATTAAGAAGAAATGCTCTAAAATGTAATCAGTGGAAAACACCACTGCAGCCTTGGAAATGCTGTGGCTGGGAAAGTCCATCAAAACTAAGAAGGGGTTCATGATATTGTGACATGTGCGAACAAGTTATTTGGCTATTATAGAACAAAAATAAAACTAATTAGAAAGACAAGTTGTTTTTCTAACTCTGTGCCCTGACCTGCTGGTACATTTACTGTCTTTCTTTTACAGGAATGGATGGTTGCCCCAGACTGCCTAAACTATGTGATCCCATCTTTTCAGATCACCCCACACACTACACTACCTCTTCACTCACCAGTAACAACAGCCACCACATAACAGGCACCTACACTGAGCCAAGCAGTTTACATCAATTATCTTATTTCATTCTCACAGCAACCCTATGATTTCATAGGGTTCTATTATTGGCTCCATTTTCATATGAGGGAACTGAGGCTCAGAGAGACTACGTGACTTACCCAAGCCCATAAAATGAAATGAGTGGTATATCAGTTTCCTGTGTCTGCCATGACAAATTGCCACAAACTTGGTGGCTTAAAACAACAGAAATTTGTTCTCCCACAGTTCAGGATGCCAGAAGTGCGAAACCAAGGAGTTGGCAGGGCCAGGCTCTCTCCAAAGGCTCTAGGGGAGATTCTGTTCCTTGCCTCTTAGTAATTTCTGGTGGTTCCAGGTATTGCTTGGCTTGTGACAACATCATTCCAATGTCTGCCTCCATCTTCACATGGCCTTCTCCCTTGTGTTTCTGTCCTCTCTGTCTCTTATAAGGACACTCATCATTGAATTTAGGGCCCACTCTAGTCCAGGATGATCTCATGTGGAGATCCTTACCTTAAATACATCTTCAAAGATCCATATTCCAAATAAGGTCACATTCTGAGGTTCCAGTTGGACGTATCTTTTTTGGGGGGTGGCGGGACATCATTCAACTCACTACAAGTAGCCTAGCTGGGATTCTAATCTAGATCTATCCGATTCCAAAACACTGGCCAGCAGACTGCCTCCACCAAACGGCCTTTTTTCTTTATTTGGTTTCCTAAGTAGATTTCCTACTGGGAAGAGGATGCAATGATTGACGTAAATTTGCTTTGTAGTTAATTATCAAGATGAACTAATAAACTCACATTTTTTCTTCTAAAATATCACCTTATGATATTAGATTGTGTGCGATTCCCCCCACCCCCACCCCCCGAGCCTGATTGAGCCCTGGTTAAAGCTGACAAAATTGAGTTATGGAACCTACAAAGCTGAGGATTGGATCCTGAATAAGGACCAAGATTCCTTCAGGGTATAGGTATCCCACAGCCTACCAGCTATGCCCATTTCCTTACTATATAAGTGACCATAATATAATGGAATACCACCAACTTTTGGGTGTACAGAACAATTTCTAATCACTTAAGGGCCTAAAGGAGGAATTTTGTGTTCACCTGAATATTAAATCCCAGAAAGATTCCTCATAGCGCCTACTGTGTTTGCTTCTACACCTCAGCCCTCACCGTCAAGTCACTGGGAAGGAGATGTCTCTAAGAATTCATTATCACAGTAAGATGAAGGTTCTGTAGAAAAGTGGGAATCCAAAAATAGTAAGAACTTCCTATGGCTCTAAATCAGTGTCTTTACAGGGCAATTGCCCCAGCTGATCAGTTGACACTGGCCAGCTCACACCTTGATTATGAAGAGAATATTCCTAAGAATGTGTTTCTCAGATTGTGGTCAGTTTGTGGGCTACCCATAGTGGTGATCCACTGAGTGCCACCCAGGGAGCTTATTAAAAATGCCAATTTCCTGGTCCTTATACCAGGCTTACTGAATGAATATTTATGAAGATGGGGTCCAGGAACTTCAATTTTAAAACAAGTACCTGGAGTAATTCTGATACACATTCAAGTTTGAGAACCACTGCATTCTGGTGAAATCAGGCTTCCACAGCATTGAAACACAGATTAAATTTCAAATGTTCATTTACAATCCCAGCCAATAACCAATTACAGTATTGCATTCTTACAGCATGATCCTTAGGCTTTAGTTCATGTGACAATATCATTTTATATGGCTTGATTTAAATCAAAGCAAAGGCAGTTATGGCAAGATTTCTTAATCCTGCTCTCCTGAGACAATTTACGTAATAAGTTTTAAGGAGAATGTAATAACCTCTCCCTAATATCTTAAATTGATCTCTAAGGTCCCTTTTGGCTCCAACATTACGATTCTATGAATGTTTGTAAGGCTTCAAATCTGTTTGTGATAAACACATTTCTTGTTACAGACTAAACCGATTTCCCTTCTTCCAGGCAACAAGTTTCTGAAAAAGACTGGCAGCTGGTGGTTTTCTTGGATATTTTCTAATAACATATACCTTCTCACAGTATTGTCATGAAAAATGAGTGAGATAATACCAGTATATGCAAAGTGCCACGTGTAGTGCCCATCACAAGGAAGTGGTTAATAAACATTCATACTGCTTCCAGTGCATTGTTACCATAATAGCTCTTGAATTATTGAAAATCTGACATTGGAGAGCTGCAGCTGAATGAAAACTAGGAAATCAGCTGTATTGACAATATTGGGTTTATCTGGGTTTGGGGAAACTAGACAGAAGCCAAGTCTCTGCGGACCAGCTCAGCTGTGGAATAGTGAGATGGCCTGGGGAGGGTGTGGGTTCCTGCCATGTGTACTGCCTTGGAGAAAAGCTGTGGTGACTCTGACCCAGCAAAGATTCTGGCCTAAAACTCAGCTTCCAATCTCCAATATGCTTCCAAAATTAGTATTTCTCAAAGTCTGCTCCATGGAGTACTAGTTCCCGGGAACGGATGTTGATAGTATTACATTAAAAAAATCAAGTCCATGAACAAGCAATGTTGTCAACCACTGGCTCAATCAATGTGGTTTCCCAGCTGCAAGAATATTTGAAGTCCTTACAATGTCAATAGGTAATGTGAATCTCCGAGGAGGGATGGTGTACACTGGATTTAAAAAATGTTTTGTGACCTCACTCACAGGGACGGTGGTGAGGGACCAGTGGTACTGACAAATGCAATGTTGAGAACACTGCTCCAAGGTGACTAGTGACTCCTACTTGCTAACAGGAATGGACACTTTTCAGCCCTTACATGACCGAAGTTAACAAGAGAACAACTATGTGCTAAATTGTAGAGTACTGTCCCTCAGCCCCCTAGTGTCCTCATTTTCTTCTTTGTACCGCTTAGATTCTATATCCATCATTATAGTCACTCTTTTGCATACACCCTGGCCTCCCTTGCCTCTCTCTGCCTTCATCATATTTGAATGACACACATTCAGTCCTGGTTAAATCCAACTCTATTGCAAACCTGCCCCAGCAGCCAAACAAGACTGGATAAAAGCTTATAACTTTGCTGACTAATCTTACTTTAAATTTATTACCACTAACCTCAAGTGGACCCTTAGTGCTACTCTCTAATTTCCCTACATTTCTTTCATCCGTTTATCTTGAGCTCTCCTGGATGGCTGTTTTACACCTTGCCTCTCCTCAAACTTCCAACACCCTCCCTCTCAGCTGCTGACCTTGCTTCCTATTTCACTGAGAGAATAGAAACAGTCAGAAAAGAACTCCCACCATCATATGTACCAACCAACTTGTACATGTATCCACATGCTCTGCCTTCCCTCTTGTCACTATGAATGAACTATCTGTGATTCCACTGAATGTGGACTAGATTCTGTCCCTTTTTGCCTAATCAAGGTTATTGCTGTAGTCATTTCCCCATCCCTCTATGACATCAGCAATTTATCTCTTACCAAATCAACATCTCCAATGTTTAAAAAAAACCTATTCTCCTCACCCAAGTTACAACCCCATTTCTCTCCTCCTCAGAGCAAAAATTCTGGAAAGAGTTGTTTCTACTCGTTGGTTCCAATTTTTTCCCTCCCATTCTCTCTTGAACCCTCTCCAATCAGGCTTTTGCCACCATCATTCCACCAAAATAATTTATGTCAAGGTCAGTAATATCCCCCTCGGTGTAAAATCCGTTGGTCATTTTATTGTTCTCATTTTATTTGACTCAACAGCAGCATTTGACACAGTTGATCATTCTCTCCTTGAAACACCTTTTTAACTCAGCTTCTGGGACACTCATTCTTGGCTATCCTCCTACTTTACTAGCTACTCTTTCTTAGTATCCTTTACAGGTTCTTCCTCATTTTCCTGACGATTAGCCTGTCTAATTAGCATCTCAACTTAAAGTTCTCCAAGACCAAAGTGGTTATTTTCCTTATACCTGCTTCTCTTCCAGTCTTCTTTATCCATTCTTCTGGCTGTTCGGGACAAATCCTTGGACTCTTCCTGGACTCCCCTTTTTCTCTCACACTCCACATTTGATCTATCAGCAATACTTTGAATCTTTGAAATTATATTTAGAGTCTGACCACTTCTCACCATCTCCACTGCTACCATCTTAGTGTAAGCCAGCATCATTTCTTATTTGGATCATTGCAAAATCTATTAAACATGTAATTCAGGTCATGTCATGCTTCTGCTCAAAACTCTCCATGGCTTTTTATATTGTTCACAGTAAAAGCCAAAGTCCTTAAAATAATCTATGAGATTCCACATGATCTGCCTTCTTCCTCATTACCTCTCTGATCTCATCGCCTACCTCTTTCCCCTTTGATTACTCAGCCCTAGCCATACGGCCTACTTGTTTCTCAGACACACCAAGAAAACTCCCGGAGAGCATTTGCTGTTCCCTCTAACTGGAATATTCTTTCCCCATAGAGCCACAAGCTTACTCACTTGCTTCCCTCGGATCTCTGTGCAAATGACAATTTATCAGTGATATTTCCTTGACCACCTTATTTTAGGTCGGGACTCCCTCTTCAGCAAAGGGTGCTGGGATAACTGGTTATCCATTTGCAGGAGATTGAAACTAGACCCACATCTCTCACCATGTACTAAAATCAACTCAAAATGGATCAAGGATTTAAATATACACCCCGCAACAATAAAACTTATTAAAGAAAACATAGGAGAAACCCTTTAGCAAATAGGGCTGGGCACAGACTTCATGAATATGACCCCAAAAGCATGGGCAACCAAAGGAAAAATAAACAAATGGGACTATATCAAACTGAAAAGTTTCTGCACAGCAAAAGAAACAATTAACAGAGCTAAAAGACAGCCAACAGAGTGGGAGAAAATATTTGCAAAATACACATCTGACAAAGGTCTAATATCCAGAATATATAAAGAACTCAAACATCTTTACAAGAAAAAAACAAGCAACCCAATCAAAAAATGGGCAAAAGAGCTAAGTAAGCATTTCTCTAAAGAAGATATGCAAATGGCCAACAGTCATATGAAAAAATGCTCAACATCACTCAGCATCCGGGAAATGCAAATCAAAACCACACTGAGATACCATCTCACCCCAGTTAGGATGGCCAAAATCCAAAAGACGCTGAAAGATAAATTCTGGCGAGGTTGCGGAGAAAAAGGAACTCTCATACATTGTTGGTGGGAATGCAAAATGGTGCAACCCCTATGGAAAATGGTTTGGAGGTTCCTCAAACAGTTGACCACCTTATTTTAAGATTGCCACTCTCCACATGCTTCCTACCACTTAACTCTGCTTTATTTTTCTTCTAGCACCTGCCATTTTCTGATAAACTAATATTTACTTGTTTGTTTACTGTCTATCTCCACCACTAGAATATAAGCTTCAGGAAGGCAGGGATTTTATTTTGTGACTGCTATATCCTAAGTACCTAACATGGTGCCTGGCACATAATAGGTGCTCGATAAATATATGTTAAAATAATAAAGAATAATTCTAAGTTTCTTTTTTTTTTTTAGGGGGGGGTGGCTGGCCAGTACAGGGATCCGAACCTATGACCTTTATTTTATAAGGCTGTGCTCTAACCAACTGAGCTAACCGGCCAGCCCAATAAAGAATAATTCTAAATGCAATAGAAATTCTAAGATTCCTGGCATCTTCAGGTGGACACAGGTCTCCCTAATCATCTAAAGCAACCCCCGTCCCAGTGCAGAACTCCCCTATACTACATTTCTGGTGGGTAAATTTAGTCTTTATGTGAGGACTTCCAGGAAGTTCTGTACATTCTTAACTAACGTGCTCCATAGTCGGAGCTATTTGATTCCTAAAAAGATCTGTGCCAAGGGTCCTTTTTAGATATATAACTTTTTTTTTGAAGAGGTATTAGGTGTACATGTTATAAAATGCAAAATGCTCAAAGGACAAGTAATGAAAAGTATATTCCACCATCTCCCACTGCTACTACCCTTTTCCAAGCCACCCTCATTTTTCCTTTTTTACCAGAATTATTGTACAATTCCTTTAAAGACATGTCAGATCATGTCACTCCCCTGCTAAAAGCAGCCTGAGGCATCTCATCTTACTCAAAATAAAAGCTAAATTCTCCCTCTGCCCCCAGCCACTGAGTCGCCCTGCTGGAGGCAACCACTTTTACCAGTTTGTTGTGTATTTTTCTAGAGATAGCCTACACATTATACACACATATCTGTGTGTGCATAATTCTTTTTAAAAACTATACACACTATTTTGTACCTTTCTATTTTTCTTACTTGATTCTACCTCATTCTTTCTAATGGCTGCATAGCTACCATTGTATGGCTATTGTATTGATTCTCCAGGGATTCTTTGCCTGGAGTACATGTATGAATCTCCTGAAATTACATGTTGATATTTGTGTGCGTGTATATAGGTACATCTTTCAGCAGAGAGGGCTCATACCTATTATGAGATTCAAAGGGATCTGAGACCCAAAACAGTTAAGAATCACTACAGTGAGTCTGAATTTGCCTTCCTGAAACTTCTACCCCCTGGCCCTAATTCTGCTATTTGAAGCTGTTCTGTCAGAGCCTGGTACATGGAGGACATAAAAAAAATATTTGTCAAATAAATGAAGGGACAACACAAAGTGAATCTGCTCCCTCTTTTGTCCATTAGCTTTTGATTAGCTTGAAGAAACCATCGTGTCCTTCTAAGTCATCTCTTTTCCAAAGTTGATGGCTTAGTTCCCTTAACTTTTCCTAATTTGATATGGTTTCCAAACTCATATGCTTTTCCCTCCCCTAGACATGCTCTAATATAGGGTTTTTTCCCCTCAAATGCTTTTAGGGGCAAGTAGATTATAAAAAAAAAAAGGTGAAATAGACCAGTTATGAGACAATGGCAAGTGGTGGGACCTGCGGAGTCCACAAGGTTGTCTAAAGATATTCACATTCAAACTCATATATAACACATACATATACAATGGAACAAAAGATTTTTTTTTTTGACCGGTAAGGGGATCACAACCCTTGGCATGGTGTTGTCTCCACCATGCTCAGCCTGTGAGCGCACCGGCCATCCCTATATAGGATCCGAACCCACGGCCTTGGCGCTACCAGTGCAGCATGCTCCCAAGTGAGCCACGGGACCAGCCCAGGAACAAAAGATTTTTTCAGGCCCATTTTGGTCCATAGGCTGGCCGTTTCCACATCTAAAAATTCGGAACTCATACAGTCTGTCAACACTCCTTTCATATCTTCTGCACGAACACCCCACCTCCATCCTACCCATAAACCCAACCATTTATTCACACTAAGCTAGTGATTCCTTGCTATTTTTCCTTTACCAACTTGGCTCTCTCTGCATAAAATGCCTATGTGGAATATTTTCTATTTGCCCCTCTAGATTCACTTTTTAAAATAGACTTTATTTTTTGACCAGTTTTAGTTTCACTGCAAAATTGAGAGGCACATACAGAGAGTTCCCATATACCCACTACAGATCTACTTTTCACCCTTCTTCATCCTCTTTCTGTACCCTAGTGGCTGACCTTTATGGACTGTATGAATTGGCTTTCTTGTCCTCTGGATTCTTGTTGGATATAGCCAAAGGAAGGCACTAGCAGGGGATTAGATATCAGAGACAGATTAAAATCTGGGCATTTATTCTCCTGGCTCCCTCTCTGCAGTGTCTGCAGCTTGGCTGAGACCTTCTAGAAGGATCCACTGCAGGCCATAAACTTTTTTTGGTGACCATCTTCTGTAGCTATGGCTACTTTCTCTGGGCTCTGGTAACTGCTCCCTCCCCTTGGCTCTTCAGTTGTGGGGGGAGGGTAAGGCTGCCTGGGGTGCTTCACCATCGTTTTTGATTTCCCTTAACTGTGCTCACACTGTTATAAACAGACCCTTCATTAAACCCTCTTCACTTACCCTGCTGAGTGTTCAGTTTCCTAGTAGATCCTTGACTGCTACCATGCCCTCCCCTCCCTTGTCTACTTGGTGTATCCCACATTGTTCAGGCCCAGCTTCTCTGTGAAGCTTCCCTGGCTTCCCTTCCCTCTGAGAAAGTAAGCTATTCCCCCACCTCCTTGAGAACATTTCTTACAGTAGTACTCTGTATTTCTTGAGCTTCTTATGGAAGGGAATAAAGCTTATTCATCACTATTGTCTCAGTTATTGGCCAAGTAGATGCTTGGTAAATATTGTTTATTTTTCCTTTTGGAGGAGTATATGAAATCAAGGAGGAGAGTTATTTGTTTTTCTATTTATTTCAAATTATTTTATTTTTATTTTTATTATTTATTTATTTATTAATTTATTTATTTATTTGTGACTGGTAAGGGGATCGCAACCCTTGGCATGGTGTTGCCCGCACCGCGCTCAGCCAGTGAGTGCACCAGCCATCCCTATATAGGATCCGACCCCGTGGCCTCGGCGCTCCCAGCACCGCTGTGCTCCCAGCGCCGCACTCTCCCAAGTGAGCCACAGGGTCGGCCCCAATTATTTGATTTTTAAAAGAAATGCCTGTACATTATTAAAAAAAAAAAAAACAACCTAAGACTAAAGGAAAAATAGTACAGTAAAAGTGAAACTCTATTCCTCACATCCGTGCTAGAGGTAACTGTGGTAATAGTTTGTGGTGTGCATCCTTCTAGTACCTTTTTTATGCACATACAGGCATAAATTTATATACACAAAATATAGAATCACATGTTTTTCCACTCCTTGCCTTGTTGCTTGAGAATACATCTATCTTTCTATATCAGCCCATATAGGTATACAGACCTACTTAATTGTATTTTCTGGCTGCGTTATATTCCATTTGATGAAGGTACTATATGTTATTTAACAAATCAGCTATTACTGGAAAATTAGGTTATCTAATATTTTTCACTATTATAAACAATGCAACTTAAAACACAGAGACACACTGGATAAAATTTAACCACAAAAATATATAGCTGAACTCAAGAAGCAAGAAAGGAAAACCTCCAGCTTCCAGCAACTAACGGGAACTCACAGTCACAGCAATGTGCGTGAATTGAAGTTTCACAATTCACGGGGAAAATGGGGCGAGATATATACCTTAGAAGATGAGGTTTTAAGTCTTTTGTAGGGCTTGGAATTGAGTTAGAATTATGTTTCCTGAGCAAAACAAGGAGCAGAAGAGAGCTGCCCTACCTATGAATTGAAACCAGATTTGCCAAATAGCCAGGGGCACAAAAATAATGATTTTTTTCCTTTTAAAAATTATTTATGATTTATTCCTTCTGTTTTGCATTTTTGTTTTTTTTTAAGTTTTTTTTCTTTATTTTTAGAACAGTTTTAGTTTTACAGAGAAATCGAGCAGAAAGTACAGATAGTTCCTATACCCTCCCCCACCCACATCCACTTTCTCCTATTACTGACATGTCACATTAGTGTGGTACTTTTGTTACAATTATGAGTCAATGTTGATACATTATTATCAACAATTTTACATTAGGGCTCCCTCTTTGTATTGTACAGTTCTATGGGTTTTGACAAATGCATAATGTCATGTATTCACCATGACAGTATCATACAGAATAGTTTTGCTGCCCTAAAAATCCTCTGTGTTACAACTATTTGTTCCTCCCTCTCTCCCTCCCTCATCCCCTCAAATCCTGGTAACCACTGATTTTTTTTTTCTATCACCTTAAACATTTATCAATTCTTTGTGTTGGGAACCTTCAAAATCCTCTCTTCTAGCTAAATGAAATTACACAAAAATTGTTAATTATAGTCACCCTACAGTGCTATAGAACATTAGACATTATTCCTCCTATCTAGCTGTACTTTTAGTACTTACTATGTGCCAAGCACTGTTATACATATTTTACATGTATTAATTTATTTAATCATCACAAAATCCCCATGAGGTAGGTACTATTATAGCCCCCATTTTACATAGGTAATAAAACATTTAAGTGACTTGCTTAAGGTCACAGGGCTAGGAAATGGCAGATCTAAGATTCAGACCCAGGCATCCTGACTCCAGTGTTCATGTTTTTAACTAACTATGCTATACTGCTTCCCTACAAACAAGATATAGGCCATCTGCCCTAGGATGGGGTAGGAATAAACTCCCATAAGAAGGTTGAAGCTCTAAAACTGAGCTGCACACTAGTATGAGACCCAGATTCACAGAACCCACATAACATAGAAACCCTAAACTGAGAACTTAACATAAAAACTGGCCTAGAACTAGGAACACCACAGAACTCTGGCAGAGGCAACTGAAAAACTACCCACAGGGCCATTTCTACAACTCAAAGTCAAATTCTTACAGAAGGGTTCTCACAGAAGACAACTCCTGCAGAAGATAAGCTCACATGCAAAAATGATAATGAACGTGAGGAAACGCACTAGAATGAGGTTAGTCAGTATGTAGAAGAGATAGGAGGACTCAGTTCCAAGGAACTACAGATAATACAGCAATTTGAAAGGGATTTAAAATATTGTGTGTTTGGGCCGGCCCGGTGGCGCACTGCTATAGTGCGCCGCTTGTGAGCATGGTGGCACTCCCGCCGAGGGTTCGGATCCCACATACAGACCGGTTCCCACTCACTGGCTGAGTGAGGTGTGGGAGCAACACCGAG
>NW_007728129.1:79987-94383 GCF_000696425.1 Galeopterus variegatus | reverse complement strand
ACACCGAGGGTTGCGATCCCGTTGCCGGTCCTGGTCCGGTACGGGGGCGACACTGAGGGTTGCGATCCGTTGCCGGACACGGAAAAAGACAAAAAGGAAAAAAAAAAATATTGTGTGTTTAAAGCTTTGAAGATATAAAAAGGAACATAATACATAAAGCAAGGGCACAACTGTGTGTATGTACCAAAGAGATATTCTAGAAATGAAGAACACAGAAAATACGCAACAAATATTGGAAGATCTTAGTTCTAGTCCCATTGAAATGTTTAAAAAGTCAATTGACAGGTTAAATTACAGATAAGGCATGAGTGTAGAGAGAACAAGTGAAATAAATAGAGTTGACATAATCATAGACTATAGAGCAACACTATAAAAATGCTAAATATGAAAGAGAAAATAGAAGACACAAATGACAGAATAAAAATTTCCACATACATCTAATGGAAGTTCCAAAAAGAAAAATAGAAAGAGATAATCTTCTAAGAGAAATGGCAGAGAATGTACCAGAACTGAGTAAGTCATGAGTCGTTGGGTTAAAATCATGTGCCTAGTCCAAAGCAGAATAAATAGACAAATTGGTGCATCATGACAAAACTGCAGAACATCTAGGATGAAGGGAAAATCTTGAAACCTACTAGAGACAAACAGTGCTGCAAAGTATTTCTGTAGGATAGATTCCTAAAAGTAGAATTTTAAGGGATATGTACATTAAGAAATGATGAATGTGTTTTAAATGAAGGAGTTAATGAACTAATGAGTCCAGTAGTATATCGCTCAATCTAGGCATTTCTTTTAGTATAGCCCGAGATCGCATCCCCTAGCTATCTATTTATTTATATGTTTGCAATTGCATCACCACTATTGAGTCATATTGAGCATGAAGCCAAGTGAAATCCCCAGGACTCTATCAAACGAGGTTCTCTTTAGCATGTACTTGGGCAATTAATTTTAAAAACTCAGATGCAAGAGTATTCAGATATTGGTGAGATCACCAAGAGCTGGATCCATTAAAGAAGTTTTCATAAAGGAAGAAGGATTTATGCTAGTAGAATTTATTTTAGTTGGAGGGGAGAATGGAAAGCTTGTAGGTTTGCAAGATGGAGGTAGGAAGACTGATAAGGTGCATGAACAGGCCATAGGATAGGAATTGAACTTGGAGTGGATATGTGGAGGGTGGGGAAGTAAAGAGATAAGGTTCAAAGGTAGGGTGGGACCAGATTTTATAGAGGGCCTAGAAAGCCAGGCAGAGTATTTGGATTTGATATCATACCTGGGTAATTGGGAGCCCCTTCAGCATTTTGAAAAGGAAATTATGTGTTATCTGTCCAGCTAAATAAAGGTTAACTAACCAGGAAGGAGCAGGGAGACTGAGTAAAGTAATGCAGGCACCTAGTTTTCCTGCTTCTGGGCTACTGGGCAGGTTATTCAGACAAGTAGTCAAGCTCAGTAAACAGCTCAGGGACACGAGAGTGACTTGATGTTGAATCACCTGACTAGTGGGAACTACATGTAGTAAAACTGGAATGGCAAGAGTAAAAGTGGTGTTTAGGCAGAATAATCTACTAGCACATTCAAGATCCTTTCGAGCTGTGTGGGAGTATAAGAAAGGAAGACGTTGGATGCAGGGGAACAAGAGACAGAATGAGAATGTATATACATTGGGATGTAAACCTTAGTTCTAGGCCCAGCCCTCTCTCTTACTGTGCGACCTCATGCAGATTACTTAAGCACTGACATTAGTTTCCTCATCTGCAAACATACTAGAATACAAGCTCTAGAGTGTAACCAGATCTGCTTTGTTCATCACTGTATCCCTAGCCCCTAGTACAGGGCCTTGCACATAGTAGGGACTCAGTAAATATTGGTTGAATAGAGGAATGAATAAATGAATAAATAAATGAATGAACCAATGCCTTCCTTGCCTGCCTCAGAGAGTTATTGTGAGCTTCAGATGAGATCAGGAATGGGAAAATATTACATAAAATTAAAACACTAAGCAATCCTATGGGAAAATACTATTGCTACTACTGAGAACTATTTTTTAAAAAAGTTAAATTAGAAGGCTATTTGCGGTACTTGAAGGGTGCAATGATAAGTGGGCTAGTGATTTCAAGTTTTCTTAGCATGGAAAGTAAGAAGACAGTGAAAACATAAGACACTTCAAGTGTGGTAAGGAACACATCAAGATCTGTGTTCTGTACTATGTTCTGTCATTTGCACTCAATGTGCTCACAGTAAAGGTAATAATGATGTTAATTATACTTACCATTCATTGACTACGTATACTGTGCTATGCTCTGTCTGTCCTAAAAAAAAAGCCTGCAAAGAGGGTAATAGTATTCCCATTTTAGAGAGGAGGAAACTGAAGTTCAGAGAGGTTAAATGAACTTGCTTAAAACCATGGTGAGGAGGTTGTAAAGCTAGAAATTTTATCCCAAGTCTGTCTCTGAAGCTAGTGGGAAGAAACTGCAAACAAACAGATTTCTTCATACCATAAAGATGTCCTTGCTAAGAGACAGAGCAATCTAAAGATGGAATGGGCTGCCTCCTGCGCTAATGAGTTTCTCATCACTGGAAACAGTATCGCTACATCATTTGCAGGGCCCAGCACAAAATGAAACGGTCTTAAGCCCATAAAGCTGGCCCTGACTGGAAGTTTTCAAGCAGAAGTTAGCCGGCCTCCAGACAGGGATGTTAGAATGAGAAGTCAATGTGAGCCGACGCACAAGACCAGACGGACTTAATCTGAGATTCTATGGTTCTACTCTGTTAGCCCAGTGGGTTAAGGGAGCTTCCCAAGGTGTCTGGCATGACACCTCAGAGTCCTTCAGATGAGAGAGAATTCTGCAGGAAGACTCAGAGAGATCCACGGTGCTGTGATCATCCAGGGCACTGAAAACATGCTCTACCCTACAAGGCTGCACAAGCACTCAGGAGAAAACAGAGAAGAAACCCTTTTAGCAGTGGTAAGTTGTAATGGAAAGAGTCAGACTGATGTGGGTTCAAATCCTCATTCTGCCATTTAGTAGCTAGCTGTGTGTCTTTGAACAAGTTAAACTTCTCTGAGACTGTTCTCTCATCTGGAATGTGATCATAGTACCTGCTTTGCAGGGTTGTGGTGAAGATTTCAGTGAGATGATGCAAGCCAAGTGCATCGGGCACTTGGTAAGCCCTCAAGAAATGTTAACCATCGGTTGTTTTATTTTTAATTATTGGAAGGGGGAGGGTATGAAATTGGTTGTTTGCCTCTCCTTGAGCCCTTAAGGACCCAGTAGCCAAGTCTGCGAGACCTACCCATAGACATGGAAACCCATTCCCACTCTAGTCCTCCTAACCACAGCACACTAGTGGTGGTGGGCTGTGGGGAAAAGGGGAGTGGGTCCACTAGTAGACGGTAATAATAATGAACCTTCAAGGAGAAGGAAATTCACAAGGTTTTTCCCTAGCTCTGAAGACACTTCCTCACAGGAAAGAACTGTTTAAATCCAATCTTGGAATAGTGCCCGGGCAGTGTTTTACGTACACTGACTTTTCATGGGATCAGAACAAAGAATAAAATTCCTCCTGCCCAGCAAAGCTATGTGCTTAGCCACTTAGAATAGCAAAAATCTTAACACCTATTTGTCTGCAAGACCCCCTGTCCCTGTGTCTTCACAATTATGTGAAATGGTCTGCATAGCGGAGCACAGATACCCCCAGTTTTCCAGGAACCGCATTGTCCCCTTACACAGTACAGACAGAATGGTATGATAATTAAGGGAACATTGCAGTAAATCATTGAATTGCTTGGCGGCTTCTTTTTTTCTTTCAATTAAAAAAAAATGACCCAAATCAAGTCATTAATTAACTGGGCAAAGGCTGCAACTGTTATGTACTAATCCCCCCGGCCCTCCCATGTCCATGTGCTGCACAGCATTTTCTTACTTAGGATGGGTGGAACATTTCTTTTGCTTTTGGTTGAAAAAATATTCTTTTTATTTGGCCTTGGGCTCATCTCATAACTTTTCTTTCCACTAGATTGCATAAACCATACATCTGCACACATTTTTGATTTGTACAGGGAGTTTGAATTTTAATATCTACCCCCACTTCCAATACCTCTCCACCTTTGTCCTTTCCTTCAGGATGCTGATTTCCCTGTGGACATTTATTTTGGAATCTTACATACTTATTCTGCCCAATTTTTTGGCTACGAGGCTCAGCTTTAGGGCCATAAATATGAAATATTTCCATCATAACCTATCTTTGGTGGTGGGGCAGTCCTTAATGTTGGAGGAAGAAACAGAGTAGATTGTGGAAGTTCAATGCATAATTACTTATTATAATGGATGTTAATTTTCTTTCACATCTCTCCCCTCCCCTCCATCCCCTGGGCCACTACCCTAGCTCAGCTCTTCATCCACTCTCTCCTGGACTACTGCTATAGCCTCTTAAATGGCCTCTCTACCTCCAGTCTCTCCCTCTGCAAACTATCCTAAATGTACCTCCCAGTAATTTCTCTAAACCATAGTGCTTGGCTAAAGGTCCTTAATGGCTCCCCCCTTGCCTAATGAGTAACGTACAAACTCCTCATCCTGGCATTCAAGGCCCTCCATGGTTACACACTCACCTTTCTTTCCTGCCTTCTCTCCCATTGCTCTTTTGCACACAGCTTTGGCTTCAGCCAAACTTGGCCAATCCTTGTTTCTAGAGCACACCCTTCAGTGTTTCTTTTGGCTGGAATCAGCTTTCTGTTCTTTCTGTTCACTTACTCATTCTTTAATGCCCATGTCAAATGCCACCAACTTCATGAACCCTTTCCAGGACACTTCAGCTGCATATGAGCTTTCTTTGCTGTGAATTTCTATAGCATTTAGCATTTTCTTATGGCACTAATCATATGGTGCCCATTATGGTTGTATGTGTAGAGACAGTTTCCAACTTACAGTGGTTTGACTTACAATTTTTCAACTTTATGATGGTGTGAAAGCAATACGCATTTAGTAGAAACCGTACTGTGAATACCCATGCAACCATTCTGTTTTTCTCTTTCAGTACAGTATTCAATAAGTTGCATGAGATATTCATCACTTTATTATAAAATAGGCTTTGTGTTAGATAATTTTGCCCAACAGTAGGTTAATGTAAACAGTAGGCAGGGCAGGCTAAACTATGATGTTTAGTAGTTTATGTGTATTAAATGCATTTTTGATCTATAATACTTTCAACTTACGATGGGTTTATTGGTACATAACCCCATCACAAGTTGAGGAAGCATCTGTAATAATAATTAACTTACATTTATTGAGTGTTTACTATGTGCCAGATACCGTGCTAAATGCTTTTCAGGTATTATGTACATCACAGATTCTCAAATTTTTTGACCTCATGATCTTTACATGCTTAAAAATTATTGAAGACCCCAGAGTATTTTTATATGTGGCTTATATTTGTCAATATTTATCTCATTAGAAATTAAACTGGAAAAATTTTTAAAAATATTTATTAATGTTTTAAAATAACAATATTAAACCCATTATATATGTTAATGTAAATAACATATTTAATGAAAAATAACTATTTGCCAAAAAAAAATGAAATGTAGTGAAACGAATAGCATTGTTTTCCATTTTCACAAATCTCTTTAACATCTGTATTGATAGGATACAGCTGGGTTCTCATATCTGCTTCTGCATTCAATATTGCAATATCACACATCATGCAACCTCTGGAAAACTCCACTGTATATTTGTGAGAGGATGGCAGTGAAATAAGCACAACAGGTCTTAGTATTTTTATGAAAATAGTTTTGACCTTACAGATTTTCAGGGGTCCCTGAACCATGCTTTGAGAACTGCTGGTCTATGCTGAAGAGCTGACATATATGAAATGCTTAGAATAGTGCCTGACACATAATAAGCAGTATGAGTGTTTGCTATCATTATCTTCCTCAATCCTTACAATCTTCCCCCGCCCCACACAGATGGGATAGGTACTATTATCTCCATTTTAAAGATGGGGAAACTAAGGCACAGAGAAGTTAAGTAACTTGCTCAAGGTTATGCAGGTAGGAACAGACTGAGGCAGATCTGGAATTCGAAGTCATTTAATCTTTCCCAAGCACCTGAGCTCTTAAGCACTATGCTAGACTACCTCTCTACCTACTCAGTGAAGGAGTTAAGGGGAGGGGCTATGTCTTGTCATCTCTGTATCCCCAGGGTCTTACTTGGAACCCACTGAGCTCTGAGTAATCCTAGCATTCACGAATGACCATTAGGCAGACAGTCTCTAAAAGTTAAATCTTGAGAGCAACGAAATGGACCCTAAGGGTCTTTGGAAGGTCGAAACTTTAAAGAGGAGAAATTCACAGACTTCAGAATGAGACAGACATGGATGGCTTCAAATGTCAATTTTGCCATTACCTAGCTGTGTAATCTTGGTCTGATATTTTATCTGTTTGAGCCTTAGTTTCCTCTTCTGTACATGGTGATAATAACCTTTCTCAGAGGTTGTTTTGAGGATAAATGTGATGTAGAAGAGATGCTCAGTAACAGGTAGTTTGCTTTTTTCTTCTTTAACCTCATTAATATGTGAACTCCTTGAGGGCAGGGATTTTTGTCTGTTTTGGCCACTGCTATATCCCCAGAGCCTACAATGCTGCCTGGTACACAGTAGTTGTTTAACAAATGAATGAATGAATGATCCTGTATGGTCTAATGCACAGTGCAGCCTACATACTAGGTGGTTCAATATGATGTTGAATTTATTGAATTGATTAGTAGTACTGATTAGAGCACTTATAGTTCCCCCAGGTGACTCCATTTCCATCAATGATAACTACTTATGAAGACCCCATGGTGGGTATGATTATGTCAATCACCTGCCAATTGCATTTGCCCTGGGGGCTACCCAATTCCCTTCTGTGATCTGTTCTCTGGGAAGACACATCGGAATGGCCTTAGAGACGCTGGAATTGCAGCTCCCCCGCCACTGCTGGCTCTGCCAGTCTGATGGAATATGGACCTCTCCTAACAGCAAGCGCAGCTTCTCAGGGCTTCACGGGCCCTGCTCACTCTAGCTCTCTTTAGCCATCATTTTTCTCACAACTCTCAGATGAAGTTTGGAGGCCCCTCCCTGGTTTTCTCTTAACAGGCATGCTCTTTTATGATACTCTATATCATACCACCCCCACCTCTTTTTACTGTACCTTTGAATTGCTCTCTAGTGTTCCATTCTTGATTGCTTTCCATTTCTATGACAGCTTTTAGGGAGAGCTTTGCTTGGCCTACTTTCCTAGTAAATGGTTTGGTGAGATTCTGATTTTTATCTGATGTTAATTCTTTCTTCATGAGGGACAGAAGAAAAGGAAAAGGATCCTGCTTTTTTTAGTTTTCTTTTAAATCATAAATCACAGAAGTCTTCTGTCAGGCTGTCACCATTTCAAGAAATTCTTCACTCAGTGACTAGTTGTGACTTCAGAAGTAGAGAACATTGTAGCCCCTCATGGCTTTCTGCACAGTCCTCTTTCTCTCCTCTGGGTCTACTCTGGGCCTTCCTCAGAGGGACTCGGCTTCCTGGGTATCTGATTTTTTAACTATTTTGAAAACAAATCTTGTTCTCTCAACTTCTTCCAAAACATAGCTGGCAAAGTAAATACCCACCCCCCTTCAACACACACATACTTTCTCTCATACACACATGAACACATGAGTATACTCCTGAGGGATGAGGTAAGCAATGGTAAATGGAAAACAAAATTATTATTTTTCATTTAGATGGACTTCCCAATACTGATGAATTAAAATTCAGGGATTCATAATTTGAAATGCATGGATGACCTTCAGGTTGTCTGTGAACCTCCCGAAATTTATTCATTCAATGATTTATTGAGCATCTGCTATGTGATGGGCACTGTGTAGATGTATCTATATATGTCATATAATTTATTTCTCACTATAACTTTGAGAAAAGATTATTATGATCTTCATTTACAGATGAGGAAACTGACCCTCAGCAAGAGGAAATGACTTGCTCAAGATCACTCAGTTAGTATGTAGTAAATCTGAGTTTGAAAGCCAGGTCTTATTCCTTATCACCATTAGGTCTCCCAGGCACAGAGGAGTAGTCGGCATTTCAACAGATGGAAATGGAGCAGGGTGGAAAAGATAGAATGAATAGAATCAATAAAGGTACAGACATGGGAAAGTGTAACTACGTAGGAGAGTAGTAGGAGTTAACATTACAAAATTATGCAGCAGACAGAACCCATAAGGTTTAGAAATTTGAACTTCTTCCCATTGGCATGAGGGAACAATGAAAGATTTCAGAGTATAATAACAACATAATCGGAGATGTACTTTAGGAAGATTAATCTAATTCAGTTCTGAATCCATGGCTCCTCTGTGCTGTTTATAGTATTTTAAACAATTCTTTACTAAGAATTCTTTATTCACTCCAAGCCTATGATTTGGTCAGAATTCTCTCTTTGTTTTTCAATACTTTAGTGAAAATTCAGAAGGCCATGTGGAAAAAAACAGAGAGAAGAAACAAACCACACACAAACACCAGATAATTATATACAAGTCTGGGAAGAAAGAGCACAATGGGTCATGACGAACTTTATTGAACTGAGTGTGAATAAGCGATGTCCCAATTGTAGAGGAAAAAAACCCCAGCAACCAAAACACCACCATCAACAACAAGAAACAAGAGCAGCCAGGATCTGGGAGACATGCATAGAGATTGTGGAAATGGCACTTTCAGACTTTTTGATACCCCTTTTTAAAAGAGCAAAAAAGAAACTAAAAAGGAGGCAGGGGAGAACCATGGAGTTGAGGGTTAGACTAAAAAGAAAAATAGGAAGGGAGGGTATACCCATAGCTAGCTTTGATGTATCAATCCTTTTAGTGTGGATTAAAAGGCCACACTAAAAGTAGACCAGGGTTGTAAACAAACCTCCTACTGTGATTAGTTTGTCAAATTATTTGGCTACCTCTTAGAGTCCTCTCTCTTTCTCCCCACTTCTTCCTCTGTGTTCAATTTGTCACCACATTCCTGTGAGTCTACCCCAGAAGAATCTCCTAAATCAAAGCCCACTACCCACTCCCACTGAGAGGACCACTCTGTTCATTAAATTCCATATCCTTTGTCACCTAGACTAGACTTCCTCCTTCTAGTTCAAGCTTCTATCTGCTTCAAGATTGAGCCTCGTAATACTCCCTTTCTTATAAAGCTTCTTTGGTTGCCCATTGCCTACAGGATACAGTAGAACTCTCTTAGTGTTGCACAATGCAGTGGCAAAGCAACCAAAGGATTCCCCCTGACCCACGAATGAAGAGACAACGGAGGAGCTATGTCTGGAGTGAGAAACTCTTGCAACAAGCCAAGTAATAGTTTCTTCCTCTTGATCTCAGAATCACCCCTCTTCTCAGAGTGCATGTATATGGGATGTAAGTGGGTGTTGGGTAACTTATGCTTGCATCCAACCTAACAGTAGATTGGAGAAGCTTTTCTGTCCCTCTTTCAATTGAATATATGAGAGTCTTCCTCCCAGGAGCCTTCCCCATTACAGTCTTCTTTCCCACCATGCCTCATCTCCTTTCCAAAGAGTATACCTTTCAAATCCTCTTCCCTCTAAGAACTCTTATTCTTGCTTAGCAAAACTTGTAGAAAGGATTTTCAAAATCAGGGGTAAATAAAAAGGGGTAGAATCTTACAGCAGATATTATATTAGAGCTCATTGTTATTAATTCTTCTACTATATATAGGCCCTTCACTCTCTGATTACTCAGCCGACTACTCCAGTCTCATCTTCCACTTTTACTGCTACTCCTCACCCATTTCACAATCTCAACATACCCTAGACTCTAGTCATATTGAACTTTTCAACATTCCTCACATAAATCAAGTATTTGCAGAAGTTCATGCACATGCTGTTCCTTCTGCTTAGAACACACCTTACTCCTCTAATCTCACCAGTTAATTTCTACTCTCCTATAAGATCCTGCTGTTGCCTCCTCTGAGAACCCTCTATCTTCTGAAACTTGGGGATCAAGGGTATCCAGGCAGATAACTCCATTTATTCCTACGAATCCAGAGGAAAATGTGAATCATCTTGATTCTGTATCATGGGTCACTCCAAATTGGAACACCATACTTCAGAAGGCAACACATGTGGCCAGCTAAGTCACTGTGAGAGCCTTTCTGTAAAGATTGCCCCAACTCCCCACCATAGCTCATTTAACACAGTACCTTTCACACTAGGCGCAAGGTGCATACTCTTTCTGCAATGGGCAGAAGAAGAAGTTGCAAAATTACTGTGGAACCAGAGTGTCTATGAATCTACTCCTCTTGCTTCTTCTGACACCTCTTCCCTTTTATTTACTATCAACTTTCTCTACACTCATGTCCAGTGTAGCTCAAGTCTGTGCAGCGAAGACACTTTCAAAACCTGAGACTCTTTCCATCATGGCTCCGGCAGAATAATAGAGAAATAAGTGTTGACTCTTTAGGTCCAATATAGCACTGTGTTGAAGAACATAACACTCTAGACCCAGATGGCCTCGATTTGAATCCCAGCTCCACCACTTGCTAGTTGTGAGACCTTGGGCAAATCACTGAACATTTATGTACCTTCATTTCTCCATCTGCCATATAGGGACAATACAAGTATCTAGTGCCTAGGGATTTTGTGAGTATTAAATGAGTTAATACATATAGAACACTTAGAAGAGTGTCTGGCACATAGTAGGTACTATATAAATATTAGCTATTATTATTACTTTTTATTTTAACAGACTTATTGAGACATAATTCACATACCATAAAACCATAACATTCACCCATTTAAAGGGAACAGTCCAGTAATTTTTAGTATATTCACAGAGTTGTGCAATCATCACCACAATCTAACTTTAGTACATTTTCATCCCTTCAAAAAAGGACCCCGTACCCTTTGGCATCTATTTCCATTCCTGCAGCCCTCCTGTTCCTCATCCCCAGGTAACCGCTAATCCACAAATCTGTCTCTATAGATTTGCCTCTTCTGGACATTTTATATAAAAGGACTCATACAAGAGGTGGTCTTTGGTGACTAGCTTCTCTCACTTAGCATAACTTTTTAAAGGTTCATCCATGTTGTAGCATGTATCAGAACTTTCTTTTTAAGGCCGAATAATATTTCATTGTATAAATACACCACATTTTGTTTATACATTCATCAGTTGATTGACATTTGGGTTGTTTCCACCTTTGGGCTATTATAAATAATGCTGCTATGAACATTAATTTATAATTTTTTATGTCAAGATATGTTTTTTTTTTCTTTTTGACCGGTAAGGGGACCACGACCTGTGGCTCAGTGTCGTCTGCACCACGCTCAGCCAGTGAGTGCAACGGCCATCCCTATATAGGATCTGAACTTGCAGCCTAGGCGCTACCAGTGCTGCACTCTCCCGAGTGAGCCACGGGGCCGGCCCCAAGATATGTTTTCAATTCTCTTGGGTGTATGCCTTGGAATGGAAGTGCTGGATCATATGGTAACTCTATGTTTAATGGTTTGAGGAATTGCCAAACTGTTTTACAAGGAGGCTGCACCATTTAAAATTCTTTCCAGTAGTGGGAATGATGGTTCCAATTTCTCTACAACTTCACCAACACTTGTTATTTTATTTCTTTTTTTATTATAGCCATCCCAGGGTGTGTGAAGTGGTATCTCATCGTCCTTTTGATTGCAATTCCCTGATGTCTTATAAGGTTTAGCATCTTTTCATGTGCTTATGGGCCATTCTTTTGTCTTCTTTGGAGAAATGTCTATCCAAATCCTTTGCCCATTTTAAAATTGGGGTATTGTCTTTTTATTATTGAGTTGTTATAGTTCTTTATATATTCTGGATACAAGTCTCTTGCCAGATATATGTTTGTGAATGTTTTCTATCATTCTCTGTGTTGTCTTTTAACTTTCTTAAAGCTGTAATTATTAAATAGAAATTTACAAGTTCACATGTGATAAAGAGGACAGATTGTACCCTTAGGTACACTACTCTGCTCCACTACTCTCCTTTGAAATTAAATCCAAAACAGATCAAGCTTCTACTCTGTGCCAGGCACTGTGGGGAATAAGATCTGGCCCCTATCCCCAAAGAGCTTACTAACTCAAATGAAAGAGAAGATGCAAACATGTGGAAACTTAAATAATTATAACATGTTTAAATAGCAGTTCAAGACCACAATAGAAAAGATGCCACAAGGCACTGTGTGATTAATTGCCAAATGAATTGCACGGAAAATAATTGCTATGGGAACTAAAAGGAAGGAAAGAGCACTTGGGTCTGAGGTGGTCAGGGGAAGCTTTAAGGAGGAGGGATCTAAGCAGTGACTGCAGCCAACCCTGTATAATACTAAACAAAGACTTGGAGAGAAAAAAAAATATTGACTCTGTTTGAGGTGAGGCATCTTAATGATTAAATTGATACCACCGTTTCATTTCAACAGCTGCAAAAATCCCCAGAGTCCCACCTTTCCTATGAAGAGTTATGTGGCCTTAGTCTAGACCAGAGGTTACCAATTAGCAATGTAACAAGCTACATCTGGCTCGCAGACACATTTAGTTTGTCCCAATTAAAAAATAATTAGAATTAGCTGCACAAACATTTTAATGGGCAAATTTCACATAAAATATTTATTTTCAGTTTCTCTAGAAAAATCAGAAGACCTAGCAACCCTAGGTTGGAGCATGCACTCTCTAGGCCAATCGCACCCCTGCTTGCACCTGCAGACTTTTCAGTTTGAGACTTCCTAGAATCATAGGCTTTAGACTGAAAAGTATCTCAAGAGTGCATCTGTTTCTGCTACCTGCTTTTGAGCATGTACGGTATTATTACCCTTAATTTACAGAATATCAACTAAAACCCACAGAGTTTTTCCAAAGTCACAGGGCTATTAACTGGAAGAGGGGGAACTAAAACCCATATCTGCTTCTCACCTCGATTTTCTTTCAACAATATGTCTTTCAAGTTTAGTGGCATTCTTCTGGTACTTTCTAATCACTGCTTTGTGCTGTTGGACAGTTTTTGATACGATTGTTACCTCTCTCAAATGACATTGTAACATCCCAGTGTGCAGAGGGGCCCACATCACGTTCTGTTATGAAAACCCATAGCATGGAGCACAGTGCTTTGCCTTGAATTCAGGCACTCAGGAGATATTTGTGAGCTTATGGATTGATAGGATTGTGAAAGAACTCACTGTGCAACCTTCTTTCCAAAACTGGGTGTGTTAAATGTGCTTACTGTTCAGAGACAAATATATCTAGTACCTTTAAGAAGTCTCAGCTTTACAATGACTTGGTGGGGCAACCTGCTTGGAGTGGATATGCTGGTTAGAGGACACTCTTCACATATTTCATGTAAAGCTTTTCATCCTAAACTGAATATATCAAAGGAAAGAATGTTTGCCGAAGGAACTCTGTTTTGATCTGGTTTTGATCCCTATACCATCCAGCCGCCAAATATAAAAAAAGAAAAAGATACAAACCTAGAATTCACCATGCCCTCAGGGGTTTTCAATCTTCGAAGCTAAAAAGGTGAAAAGCCTTATGCTGGGAGTTTGAAGGAAAAATAGAAGGAAGAAAAGGAAGGCAGACAGTCAAGTCGTTGCAGACCGTAATTCAACTGGAAAGAACAGGCTGAGGAGCATAGATACATTGTGATTATTTGATTCCTGGCTCTCAGAGAAAGTTTTGTTTTACCAAGGACACTGAGTCAGTTTGTTTGTTTACCACATAATATTGGAAGTGTGTTTGTCCCCCAATTAATCATTAGTTTTGTTTTGTTTTCCCACTTGAATAAAATACGAACTTGACCCAGTGGAGAAACATTGCAAGTTGTATGTGGCAGGATGCCACAAAATATCTACACTGATATATAGAAAAAATACATACCCATAGTAAGTAATTGTTTGAAAAGAAACAAATGGGATTTAAGATTCAATCAATATGTACTCAATTCCTACAAGGTACATACATATATATGCAATATAGAGTCCCTTATCGATCCATAGTGAAAACATTTTTTTAAACACAAGGGTCAATTCAAGTTAAAAAAAAAAGTTTATAGACTCTCTGTCTTATTTTTTATTTCAAAGTAAAATCATATTTAATTGCATGGAAAAATGTATATTCTAATAACTGATTACCTACTTGATTATATAGAAGAATGACAATGAGAACATCAGCGCTCTTTCTTACTAAAATATTTGAGAAGTAGCATTCAGAAGTAGCTTTTAAATCTTTTTATCTTGAAATCAGATCTTGTGTATATCTTGAAGCTAAGTGAACTGAATATGCCAAGAGTCTCAGAGGCTCCCCCCCCCCCCCCCCCCACGGGAAGATGACTTTTTTTGTAGTTTTTATTTCCTTC
>NW_007728129.1:56086-79882 GCF_000696425.1 Galeopterus variegatus | reverse complement strand
CCCAGGGCCCCCCCCCCCCCCCACGCCCACTGCTGTAGAACCAAAAAGCACAGGGCTAAGTAGAAATCACTCTTGCTGTCATACAGCAAATAGAGATGGTTTTGTTGAGTTCTTATATCGTGTCTAACTTCAGGAGGGGTTGAGTTGCATTGACTAAATTGCCTGGTCACTCTGGCCAAGCAGTTGATTAATCTAGTCAAACAACCGTATTGGTCAAGTCAAAAAGGTATAACTGGTTTTTCATCTAGAATTTGACCATTAGGGCTTTCAAAATGAAGCTTCCTGAGTCTCTCTTGTAAACCCTGACTGCAGTGTGCCTCTTTCCTGTGATTGTTGAAAGTTGTTTACTCTTGAGCCAGCCTCAGTGGTGAACAGCAGCTGGTTGCCACTCTCTCATACCCACTTTTTGTCAACTGGAACATGGTTATTCAGAGTAGCCTCAACTTCAAAAGAAGCCTGGTTTACTCTGGGATGGGGAATGAAGAGAATAATTTTGAAGCTTTTTCTTTTTACCTATTTCCCTTCCTTCTAAAATTTTGAGTTATTTTCTATTGATCTGCAGTTTTAAAAGGTGTGCTGAAAGCTCTGCTCTTCCAGGCTGCTTTTCAGTGTGTCTACTGAGCTTTTCTGGGATTGTTTTTATCGAATGAAATCCCCTTGTTTGGTTTTCCCCACATTCACATTTAGGCTGTGAATATCTGCTAACTCAATTCAGAGGTACAATTGAATAGTGTTTTAAGAGTACATGTGACTGCCACGTGGGCTCTGGGCTGTTGAATTCGTGGGCGAGTCATTGTTTCCCAACCATCATGCCCAGGGGCACCTCATCAGCCTATGGTGAACATGAATTAATAAGTGCTGACTTAGACTAAACAGTTTTCTGATGAGTGGTACATTATTGATGATTTCTCTTCCCCCTTTCTATGTCTCTTTCTAGTAGCATTATTTCAGCCTCCCAGTACTGAATCTTACAAATTCTTACCTCTCACCTTTGCTCAGGTACAACTCCATGACAGTGGCAGAACTAGTCTAGGAATGTCTTCTGCCTTGATTTTCCCTTTGTCCTACCACTTCCACTTTAAACTTCTGGTTGCTTCCATATATTCCCTCATAAAAGAGGAATCCAAGTTGTTTGTCTTTTGTGAGAAGCCATCTATATACATGGAACCATAATGTGGTTTATAAAAAGGAAATGCTGTCAACCCTCTCACGCAAAACACGTAGATGTTGACAAGTAGTACTTGAACCAAACAGCTTAGTCATTGAACAATATCACCTCCCCTTTTTTCATTCATCCAGATGTTTTGGCATCACACAGACATAGCCAGTTTTTACTTGTGATACTGTCAAACACTAAAAAAAAAAAGAAAAAATATTATGCTTCTTCTCTGATGATCAGTTCCCAGTGAACTCTGTTGAAAAGAAAACAGATAACTTCACTTAGAAAGACCAATAATACTGAATTAAGATAAAATTCCCATGAGAGTATATTTAACATTCTCATGAATCATAGATGAGTTTATTATGATCCATGCTTGTAGGAAAGAATGACAAATGAATTCATACTGATTAGACATTTAAAATAACATGTCTAATGATGTACAGGGTCACATTAAACATCAGGAAATTATTCACCTATCAGCTTCAAATGTATGTGGAAGAAAATGGGTCAGTCCAAAGCCCAAAATGTAGTGAAAGATATGTGTTCAACTTGCTACCACAAACATTTAAGAAGCTAAAACCAGATATTAATCCATTCATAAGAACTCATGCAAGAGGCCTTTTGAATCAGTGTTTGATTGGAAATTTATAGTCAGATCATTGTGCCTGGATTATATAGAAGGTACCCATGGGTCACAGCAGAGTGACTCAATTGATGTACCAAGATATCGATCATTTCAACCCTCAGAGGGGCTGGGAGGGGTCTGGAGCAGTTAGGGCCCTTGGACCTTAAAAATATATTTTTCTATGTGTTCTATGTAACTGAAATGGCTGGGAAGCACTAAGGAGGCAAACATAGAAAGGCTTGATGGTATGTGCGTAGGTGAGTTGTGAGTGTGTGAGCTGGGATCAGGAGTTTGTGGGGGATTAGGAAACACATGGCCAGAGACAGATGCAGGAGCCTGGGCTTTGGCCTCCCCTCTGAAACTTCTTTACAGGGGCATGTGTTCAAACGAGTCTTGCTTCCTGAGTTAAGGCCTCATTTGCACTGTTTGCACATTGCGCCTCTACTCCTGGGCCTGCCTCCCACCAGAGACTGTGTCTCCCATGAAAACAGGGAGGCAGTAGAGAACTTAAGAGCTCTGGTTGTGAAGTCCAACTGCTTGGATTCAAATACTGACACCGTTACTAATTAGTAGGGTCATCTTGAGCCAGTTAACTTCCATAAACCTCACTTTTCTCACCTATCCAAGAGGCTAATAACAGTACTTATCTCACAGTTGTTATGAGGAATAAATGAATGAGGGCATATAAAATGCTTATTCCAGTGCCTGGCATAGAGCAGGCACCCGCTGGCCATTATGTCTATTGAGCAATTACTATGTGCCAGGTGCTTTATCTTCATCTCTGATCCTCAAAACAATCCTATGAGGCAGATACTATTACTCCTTATCTCCATTTTACAGGTAGGGGACTGAGGCTCAGCAAGACAAAGTCCCCTGCCCAAGGTCACACTACTAGGAAGAGTAGAAAACAGGCTCCAAGCTTCTCTCTCCCTTCCTGCCAAGGCCCTCACTCTTGGCCACATGGTCACCCACCCATGCTCCTAAAGTTTCCTCTCCCTCACTAAAAACAGTGGCCAAGTCACACTGCTCTTAAAAAGGGGAGTTCTTCTAGGAATCAACCCTCTTCTCTCCTCATCCTTCCCTTGGCTGAGCCTGGCCTGAGAGCCACTTGACACAAAGCTATCCTCAGAGAAAACAGAGAGCAAAGGACAAGAAGGTTGGTCGGAGGACCGGGAGGCCTGCAGCCCCTTTCCAGCTCTAGTGCATGCATCAGGTCATGGCAGATGACCCACTTAACCTCTCTGTGCTTCTGTCTCTTCAACTGGAAAATGCAATCTGTAAACTGTGACACCAGGGTTGCTTCTGTGACATTTTGCTTGGCCTCCAGGGAGAGCAGGTCATCCTTCTATATCCAGTCAGCATGTGCAGAGCAGTTGGGGGCTGCGTGTGATTCAGCTGTTTGCGTGCCAGCTGCGGGCTGTCCCAGGCTTATACTCCCAGATCCTGAGCTAATAGCTAGGGCTTCTGTATCTAGAACAGTTGCAGGACCAAAGAACCTGCTGAGTTCAAGGGCTACTTCTAGATAACTGTTGGGACGTAGGCGAGGCATTTGGCACGGAAGGTGGGAGTGTGTGGGTGTTGCTTCAGGGGTTGCTTTGTTGGAATCAGCCTGAAACCTTTGGCCTGGGCTCAGAACTGGCTTTTCTTCTTGGGTCTCCTCTAAAATTCTAGTGTGTCCCCGTGCCAGGGAGTTTCTCCTTCTTTGCTATCCTTAGCACAATAGGGAGGCAAATGTTTCTTTGCCTCAGGTCCTACATGCTGGATCATCAGTTGGTGACGCAGAGACCTCAGCCCTGTCTTTATCGCTCTTCACCAGGGCAGAGGATGGACTGTTCCTCTCCTCCCTCAACAATAGCAGTGCTCAGATATTTTGTAAGAATTATGGCTAAGGATTTCATGTTTCTGGTGCTATTGTAAGTGGTACTATTTTAAAATTTCAATTTTCAATTGTTTATTGCTAGTATACAGAAATACAGTTGATTTTTGTATGTTGACCTCAAAAACAAAAAAGCAGTGCTCAGTTTTCAGAGGGTGTACATTACACCTGGTACTATGCCAGGTACATTGCCTGCTTTCCCCATTAATCCTCACACAACCCTGTGAGGGAAGGGGAAGTACCATTTTGTCACGATTTTATAGAAGAGGACATGGATGCTTGGAACACAGAGGTGACTTGCTCTGAGTGTCACTGATAGTAAGTGGTAGAGCCAGGATTCAAGTGCAGGTCTAACTTTTGAGAAAAACCTCTTTTCCCACCTGATTTCAATTATACAATCTTGTCCAGGCTTGAGGGAGAGACAGGTGAAGAAGGGAGAGGACAATTTGTGACCTAAGGAGGCCCTGCAATCTCCTGGAAATGAGGATTGGGTGGGCCTATATGAGTTGCTCAGGGCACTGGAAATGTAGTCCAGGCCAGATTTCAGTGGTGGCCCCTGAAAGGTCTTCAGGCCTGTCCAGCCACTGGCAGCAGCAGCAAAGCCGCAAAAAGAGAGCTCCAGTGTCCTGGGCCGGGGGTGGATCCTGCCTCTAGGGCCTTTGGGAGAATTCATCAGAGAAAACTCTGATCTTTCAAGCAGAAAAGTACTTTAGAAGGAACACAGAGAGGCGAAGTGGACGCTTGTCATCCCCCCGCTCCCCCAGGCCATCTAATATCTAAACGCCTTTCTAACACTTGGGAATCCTGACCTGGTCTGTTTTGTACCTCTTCCACCCACTACCACTGAGTCAAAGCTTCAGGCCTGGCATTTACTAATATGTATGTATTAGTCATACATATCTGTTGCCTGAATGAATAAGGTTGAACCCAGGTCTGACTCCAAAATGCATGCTTTAAAAAATTTATTATGGAAATTTTCAAACACACACAAAAGTAGATAGAATACTACAATGAACCCCCATGTAGCCATCATCCAGATTCAACAGCTGTCAAGATTTTTCATACTAGCTTTATCTCCCTTTCTTTTTCTTTTTTATGCTGTGCCTTAATATTTTGAAGGAAATCAGAGGCATTATGTCACTTATTCCTATGTGCTTCATTATGCATCTCAAAAATTTAGGGATATTTTCATATACAATGACAACATTATCACCCCTAACCGAATTAACAATAATTTCTTTAAAACCATGCTCTTGAACACCACACTGTAGTTCCTCCATTCTACTTTCTTTCCCAGCCCCTGGTAGGAAGCATTTCTCAGACATCTGCTCTTGCACCTCCTCAGAGCTGAAATTACAATTTGATGTTTATTGAGTGCTCACAATGTGCCCTTTTAGGTAAGCAGAAGGCCAGACTCCCCTCTCCCTGTTTTACAAAGAAGAATGGAGACACAGAGCTATTTAAGTGCCTTGTACAAGGTCACACAGTCAATTAGTGGCTGATGAATGGGACTCAAGCACTGTGGCTGGGTCTATACAGCCCCAAACAGAGTTTGCAAGGAAATTAAGTGAAGGGACTCCTGTCCTAGGGACAGTACTGTGTAGTTTCTGTGGCTGTTTAAGTCACTGCCACTTAGCCTCAAACAACTCCCTTCCCTGGGACAGTTTGATAATAGCCCATTAGGACAGCCTGATAGATGGGATCACTTGGACTCTTGTGTTTGTTTTCCTCTATCATATTGGATTGTAGCTGCCACCTACAGGCAGGCTGGGCACACCCCTGAGCTTTTCTCATGATCTTTCCATGTTCCTGGGGCTGACTCTGGGGACCTCATCTCTGTCTTTCTAGGCTTGGACTTTCTCTCTGCCAAAGCAGAAGACTCCCAGAGCACCCACAGGCTAGGACAGGGCAAATCCGAGAAGCAGCAGGACTGGCTTAGCTGCTTTTCCGTTTTTGCTCCCTTTTTGTTTCAAAAGATTTCTCTTTAGGTGCTGGGCTCTCCTGAGCTTGACTTTGGTGTCTAATTCCCCAGACCTCTTGCCACTCCCCTGTTCTCCCACCCCAATTTTCTAGATACATCTCCCGGAGCCTTGCATTCCAAAATGAAAACTGGCTAGTGGAAAGAAGGAATACTTGCTGTTGGCTAATGGAGGACCGATCAGTCTGAGTCCAAGTGAGAAAACAGAAATCCCTGAGTGTTTAAGGGAGAAGGAATTCAATGCTGGGAATGGGTTACTCAGGTGATGGAGGAGCTGCAATGCCAAGCGGAGGACAATGAAGCAACCTGGAGATTAGTCACAGCAGAGAGCTGCTACCACTCCTACGCTCGAACCTAGGTCACTTGGGGGGTCGGGGCTAGGTCACTTGATGAAAACTGGAGCCACAGTAACCTGGTCAGCAGTGCTGGAGCCACAGAAGAGACACAGTCACTGCTGGGGACACCACATGAGGCACAAAGGGAGGGAAAGAAACTCGCTGGTTTCTCTCTTCCTCCTGCTTTCCAGTGTCCTACCAGTGCCTCTCATTGGCCAAACCCACCAGAGCCTGGGGAACAGCTTGCAAGGGTCAGCCCACCCATTCCCCTCCCTGCTACTAGAGAGAGCAGAGAAAGGAAAAGGAAGGAATGGATTTGGGGGGCAAACAGACCTGGGGCCAGCATGGATCTCCTTCTGTTCCCCTCACCCCCAACTAACTCATTAGGATACATCAGGGTCTGTCTAGAAACAGTACTTTCACCCAAAAAGGGTTTTAATTATGAGAGTGGAGAGTGGAGCCTGAACCTGATTTCTTGACTAGCTACCTGCAAGTCATCATCCAGCTTCTGCCCCAGATCTCTTATTTCACTTCCCCCTACAAGCTGTATCCCTCCACCCCTCCGGCAGACTCAGAGTCCAACAAAGACAGGCGGGCCATTTTGCTTTCTGGCAATGTGTGATGCATTCATTGGCTCCCAGGACTGTGTCAACTCAACCTTCTTGCCTGTAGGGCTTCAGCTTGGTAGCAAGGCTCTGAACTGCAGGGCTGTCAGGCAGGTGAACCTGCTGGCACCACAGCCCAGAGAACACACCTCTTGACTCCTTAGGTGTTCTATAAATTTGAATGTGCAGATGAAGTGAGATGCCTGGGAGGGAAAAAAGAAAGGCACCAAAGTACATGCTTTCCCACACCTTATTTCATTTATTCTCCACAAGTCCTCAAGGCAGTTGCCCTTCTGCCCATTTTTTAAAAATAAACTTTTAAATTTTGGAATAATTTTAGATTTACAGAACAGTTGCAAAGACAGTATGGAGAATGCCTATATGTCCTTCACTCAGTTTCCCCTAATGTTAAATCTTATGTAGCAGTCTTATGTCCATTTTTACAAATGAGGAAACTGGGACTCCAAGGGGTTAAGTGACTTGCCCAAGGTTACAGAGCTAGGACACAGCAGAAGAAACGGGCATAAATCCAGGTCAATCTTATTGCATAATGCCACTAAGTTGAATTATTTGTTTCCATCTTGTTACATGGCAAGTCACTCTCTGAACCTGGAACCCTTCACTGCACCTCATAGTTGAGTCGTAAACATTATCAGAGAGTGCTTCTTTCAGAGAGCCATAGAACATTAGCACTAAAAGGTACATCTGAGACCATTTAATCCAAGGAAGGCAAAGAAGCTTCGTTTCATTTGCTAACTTTAATTAAGCAGTGGAGGCTATTTGGAATCCGGTGTTGAGAATAATTCTATGTCTTTGCTCATTAGGAAAGAATGCTGTGATTGATTACTGATGCCCGCCATGGATGTTGAAAAGGAGAGCAGTGGAAAGCCATGTTACCCATTAGCCGTCCCTCAGCGAAGCTCCTCATTTTATAGACAAGGTATCTGAAGTCCAGAGAGGGGACAATGTCTCTGCCTCATTAGTGGTACAGCTAAGAACAGAATCTGGGCTCCAGACTCATGGTCTTGTATTCTTTCTGCTTTATAATGGACTCACAATAACAATAATAATAGTAACTACCACTTAATGAGAGTCTGCTTGCTGCCAAGCAGCATGCTAAGCACTTTCCACTTTCTGTACCTTACTTTTAATCCTCACAAGAACCGTGCAAGGTAGGTATTTTAATTCCCCAACTTACAAATGCAGAAACCTAGGTTCAGTGAAGTTAAAAAACCTACCTAAGGCTCACAGAGAGCAAGTGGTAAAGCTGAAATTTAAACCGAAGCTGGTCTGGCTCCAAAGCCTACACCCCGGGCTCTCACTTCCTACAAACGTAATGTCCAGTTTGCCCTCACAGCTTATAGCAGGTGGAGATGACCCTGGTCCTATTGGTTAGGGCTAAACAGAAGTACAAAAAAATCAGTTTTGTTCTTGCTAATTTTCCAAAAGAAGATTTGATTGCAGGTCCTTACCTAGATGGAACTGATTTATTTGGGCTGTTTCATATTAGATGTGTTAAAAATTGACATGTTAGAAAAGCTGACGTGAAAGGTGACCTGGTTCACTTACAAATAAATGATTAATATAACCTCATTGTGCAGCTAGTCTGCATTACTGATTCTCTCACTTGAGAGGCTCAGAAAAACAACAGGTCAGACAATAAAATCCATGCTAGCGTAAGACCATAGTGTGGGATGACCACAGATGAGTCAGGGAGAATCAGAAGATAATTAACTAAGAGGAAGTTCTATGGAGTCTAAAGATATTTTAAAAATTCTCCTTCTCTAACCTGAGAATATGTGACATTAATAGCAAAGGCAATGAATAGGATCAAGGGGAAGGGGCGAGTTAATTAGAATTATTAGATACAACATTTTAAAGAAATTGACAGCAATCAAATTTCAAAGGGAAGACATTCAATTCAACTGACTTCATTGTAGAAATTCAACCTGGATGAGGAACATGTAATGTGTATGGCTGTGGCCTGTGTGCTTAGGGGAGCTGTTAAGATACTGTAACCTTCCTCCCTCAAATACCACTGAATAGATACCCAAGTTTTGACAAGTTAGTAAACACTCTCTTATATACAGACATGGTGCAATTTATAAAATTGCTTCTGCAAAATAGTATTATGTGTCACTGTGTACATATCTTGTATGCCAGATACTACCATTACTGTCAGGCTAAATGTTCAAATAACCATGGAAGCTTCAGTGATAGCAACTCTATTAATTATCTATCTATATTCACTCCAGTTGCCCAAACTATTCTAAATATAAGAACTTCCTTCCCTGGAGGCCCCAGTGTGGCCTTCCTTATAGTTCTGGATCCTGACTAATTGGTTCATGCCATACTGGTTATTATACATTTCGAACATCATCTCTCTCTGCTCAGAGGAGTCACTCAATAACACCCTACAACTCCAGTGTAATCTCTCACCAATCCTCACTGTGTCCTGAACTTTGCTCCACCAAACGCTGCCATGTTTTGTTCCTTAACATACACTGTTCCCTTTACCTGGAATACACTTTCCTTGTCTGCCTAACAATTAATTACTACTTGTCCCTCAAGTTCTATCTCAAATATTTACTCTGTGAAGCTTTCTCAGTGCCCTCAAGTGTCCCCCCGCCCCCCAGCCCTCCTAGATCTGCTTCTATTGCAATGTATTGTGTTGTAGGGCAAGAATTTGTTGTATCTTTGCCTACTTGAGTGTGAGCTCCTCAAAACAGGAACTATTTTATTCATGTTTCATTCTCTAGAGCATAAAAGACAGATTCAGGGCTTATGTGGTGAGTGAATCAATAAATGTCCCTAGTTCTTGGTCAGCTTCAGAGGCTATTTCCAGGCCTTTTAAATTTGGTCTCCCTTTTTTTTCAAGAGGTGGTGAGAGCAGGGCCGATGGACCTAATATTTAATGAGTTTTTAGTAAGTACTAGGCATAGTGCTGAACATTTTATGTAAACAATCTCTTGTCTCAAGTAGGTGTTTTTATTTCCATCTGCATTTTACAGATGACGAAATGGATAATTCAGAGCAATGACTTGCCCAAAGACACATAGCTAGCAGGTTGTAAAGTCAGGTTTCGAACCCAAGCTGTTTGTCTCCAATACCCACACCGGTTGCTTCTTCCCTCACTGGTGTGTGTGGAGGGTGGGGTCAGCTCTGGGAAAAATGATGAGATAAGTCAGGTCTGTCTTTGGTGTCTGTAGACTCCCAGTGTGTCTCAGATATTCAGTGCCACGGTTCCAGCTGCTCCCACCCCTTGCAGCCCCTGCTATGGCTCCTACAGGCAGCCCATCCTGCTGGCAGCCTCTTCTTCCCAGCTCCTCTAAGACCTTGAAACAGGTCAGGGTCCTTCCCCGACCTCTGGGCTGTGCTTTCGGAAGGCAAACCGCCTTAACGGCACCTTTTCCAGAGCACATATTTACATTTATTGGTGTCCTTCCAGAAGGCAGTCTTTAACCCAGGGGCAGGTGGTCCCCATGGGAGGTGTGTGGTTGTTTCTGCTGTGGTGAGAGGAAGGGGTTGTCTGGAAACCTCTCTCAAGATCCACCAGGGAGGCTCCTCCTACAACCAAAAAGGTGCTTGGCCTTTCTCAGATGGCTGAGGGCCCTGCAGTCAGACCAACAAGTGTTTGAGTCTTGACTGCGTGATTTGCCATGAATCACTTAACGTCAGTGAACCTCCGTTTCCTCCCTTGTAAAGTGGATCTAATCTTAGTTCCCATCTCCTAGGATTGTTGTGAGGATGACGTGGGATAATACGACGACAGTGTCCAGTACAAAATAAGCACTCAAAAAATATTGACTGTCCCCTTCCGTCCATTTTCACTCATTTTCTGCCTCACCCCACTACCATCCAGGTTTCTCTCCCCTCACGGTTTCTTCATGTCTCTTTCCCCCTCCTTATCAACACGTCTCTTTTTTCAAAGTCTCCCCTTCCCTTCCCAACTCCTTCCAGCATACTTAATCTATGACAGCCCTACCTCCCAAACTTCCCAGGTCAAAACCCAATTCCAGATAATCTCTCCTGGTGTCCAACGGCACAACCTGATTTGAATTCAGAAAACAAAATCCATTCCTCTGAGGAGCTCCACCAAAGTCCACCTTAGATCAAGAAGGCAAGAGCCAACTTGGCAGCCCCATGTCATAATCTGATGGGTGCTGAGAAGGCTCACCTTGGCCACATATCTCTTCTTTTTGCCTGTGAGTGATGCCAGAAATCCCACTGTCAGTGTATGATTCCTTTGAGTCAAATTGCAAGGGGTAGTCTGGCAGGGTTGTTTCGGTAAGGCAGGGTTATTATTTATATCTGAGTGCAAATTCCTTTATGAGAGGCTTTCCTGTCTGAGAGAGGAGAGGGAAGGGTTCCAGGGAACCAACTCCCCAAGGAAGAGGAAGGCTGTGCAAGCAGGGGTGTGGTGTGGGGGTGTGGGAAATCTGTGGACTGAAGGCTGCGTCCCTAGCTCAGTTTTGCCTAGGGTGGGCCCTGTATGTTGCAACAGATGTGTGCTTTGGAATCACCAAAGTTGGGAAGCCAGGCCTCAGAGGGAGTGGTTGGAAGCTGAGCTCATCCTTAAATGATGTGGGCTTGGATTCCCGGAGGGCGGAGCAGAGGACCAGGCCAGAGAGGAAGAAGTGCTTTTGGAGGGGACTGTCTAGAGACGAAAAGAGGGCCTTAAGTTTCCTTGAGCTTAGGTGATGGCTGAAGGTAGGTGGTAGAAGAAAATCGCCCCTGAATGGGTCTCCTTTGTCTGATTGGAAACAGAAGTACAAGTTCAATCAAGGGCAGTCCCCTTTTCTTCAGGAAGCAAACAACTTCTGAGGGTGTGGCTGGGTTCACTGGGTGTTCCCCCTTCAGGGAGCTTAGCCCCTAAGTGAAGCTGCTTGGCCAGTAGAGGGTAATTGGGTGTTCCCCAATCCAGATAACCAGAAGGTCAGGTGCCCCTCCCTGCAGGCTTTTTAGCATTCTCTATCACTTGCCACAGGAGTAGGTATGAGACAGGAAGCATGGTGGCCAGTGTCTCCCTGCCCCCACTCTTCATAGAACACAGAACACAGCTTAAAATAGGAAGCCAGAGATGTGATCCACCCCCCAAAGTGATTCTACCACACTTTGCGAACCCTACATGAGGATGCATATTCTGAAGATTTGTGGGCGTGCCAATAGGGCCAAGTGTTTCAAATCACTGTAACAATAATAAAACCCACTCATTGACCATTTGGTTAATAAGGGCCCCATTCCTTTGAGGCATGTTGCCAGGGGCCCTTTTATATATAGGTCCTGAAAGTGGACCTGACACAAGGGGCAAAGAGGAGCTTCCCCTTACTTCACTCACACACATGCACACGCACCCTCCTCCGAACATGTCCATGGTATCAGCAGCTCAGTTGGGGCACATTAGAGACAATGCTGTGCCTGCAGCCTGAAGCCCCTTCATTCCCAGGTCCTGGTACTGGGCCAGACTCTCCTTACACAGGCCCACAGACTCATATCTATCATTCCCAAACCCCCAAATCTCTGAAAACTGAGAGCCTTTGTAAGTTCATGGCAAACTCGTTTGGCAGCAAAACTTGAACTGGCATGGGGCTATTTATAGTCTTTCTATATCACAGCCTGCATGAATATTCATGTGTTTTTGCTCCAGAAATATCAATGTACTTGATTACTGGGTGCTGCCTCAGACCCCACTGTATACATCCTCTTGTCTCTGAACAATCTAAAGCATTCTGAATTCCTTCTATCAGAGTACGCATGCCACTGTCTTGTCATGATATTTTTGGTGTGTCTCCCTCATTAGCCCTTGAACTTCTTCTACAGTGCCCAGCACACAGTCCAATATAGGGTTGGGGCTCAACCAAGGTTTCACAAATGAAGAATGAACGGTGTTTAGTGACCAAGGTGATGCGTTGTCATGAAGTTCTTTCTTACGTCTAACCTAAGGTGTCTCATGCTGCTGTTCATTTATTCTGTGCCATCAACAGCGAGGAAGAACAGCTGGTCGGCCTCCTTCATTTTTTTTCCTCTTGGGGCTAAATCGTCCTTATAATCCTAATACCTTTAACCTTTTCTCCTAGATCCTCTTTTCCAATCCCTTAATCGTCTTCATTGCTGTCTTCTGAAGTCTTTACAGGTTCTTTCCTTCCGAAATTGCAGCCTAGTGCTTAGGATAGGGCTGCAAAGAGCACGGTTATTACACATAATAGGCCTCTCGTTTCTATGGTGCTTTTCGAATCAGTTTCATTTGGCTGGGCTAAGAAGCTTTGCCTTTTAAAATACACTTGCAGGGCAAACTCGAGGGGCCATGAATGACTCTTCCCGAACATGCTGGTTGGTAATAAGAATGGAAAACAGTGCTGTGTGATCATAAAGAAACTGTAATTACAGAAAGTTGAAAGCAACAGGTAGCACATACAATAAGAACCTGCATGAAAAAAACACTGTTGATAATTACAGCACCTCGGCCTATTATTTTTACCTCAGGAAAACCAGGCTTATTTGTGGACATTAATGTGCCTTTTCTCTAATAAGGCCGCCAAAGGCCATTTCTGACCACTTATTTCCCATTAAATGTAGGGAGTGAGTCTGACTATGTCAGGGTTGTTGCAAAACCACCAGATTAAGTTAAACTCCTCACTAATTAAGCCTGTTAGACTTCCTGTAACTCACGATTTTTCTTGGCATGAGTAAAAGCATTTGATTCAGAGGTGAAATCTATTGTATTAATAACCAGGAAACAACAAAATACACATGGTAGCATTTTCGGAAGCGAATTTTGTCATCCGCATTCTGTTGGAACCACCATTATGAGGTCTCATAATAGGCCAAAGTGTTTCTTTTCGGGGTGGAAACTATACACACTGTGATGGGGACTCAGATAAATTTTTGCCAGTTAAATTAGAAAAATCTATTCAGGTGTGCTTGTTGCTTCTTGCCACGAGTCAGAGCCTTTTCTGGGGTTTTGTGTGCATGCATTTTCTAAGAGGCGCTGTTGGGTTTTACATACAGGTCATTCTTTTTTAAAAGGTCACATTACAATTTTCTATCCTTTGTTGTGTTGTTATCCCTCAGGGAAGAAGATGTAGGATGCCAAATTGCAAAGAGAGCTTGTAAAGAGAGGTATATTGAAATTGGATGGCCAAGAGCTCCCAGAGAGGGGCCTTAGTGGCTGAAGGGAGCCCCTTCTGGGCAAGTAGGTGGCGGCATAAAAGCCAGATTAACCTGGGAGGAGGTATGGAACCGTTGCAAGAACACTTTCTTTACCTCAACATCTTACTAGGCCCATCTGGCTCTTCCCCAAGAGCACTAGTGCTCCAAGGAGGGGAGGGAAACTTGCCCCCATCGTTAATAGGAGAGGTTGGAATTTTCTTTAAGAGTTTCTAGATGTCTTTGGCCAATGCTTAGTGATGGTCATTTTCTCTTTTTTTTTTTTTTTTTTTCCGTGTCCGGCAACGGATCGCAACCCTCAGTGTCGCCCCCGCACCGGACCGGGACCGGCAACGGGACCGCAACCCTCGGTGTTGCCCCCGCGCCTCGCTCAGCCAGTGAGCGGGAACCGGTCTGTATGTGGGACCCGAACCCTCGGTGGGAGCACCTCCACGCTTCCCAAGCGGCGCACCAGCACAGTGCGCCACTGGGCCGGCCCATCATTTTCTCTTTTTTAATGGTTCTATTAACTGTGTGGTAGGCTCTATGTTAAGTGCTTTATATAAGGTATCTCTATTAGTTCTCATGACAATCCTCCCAAGAAGGTGTTGTTATTACCCCCAATTTCCATAGGGTGGAAACTGGTTCAGAGAGGTTAGGCAATCTGGGCAAAGTCACCCAGCTAGTAAGTGGCAGAGCCAGAATTTAAACCCAAATTCTCCTGATACCAAAACCTGGTTCTGAACCACTCTGCATAAGTCCTTGTAAAGTCAAACAGCTACCTTGACAAGCTCAGCTGTATTTTTTCTTTTACCAAATAGCAGAACATCTGGTCTGCTTGATTTTATGAGACTGTAATTACAGCAACTACAAGGGTGTTAGCCTACTCTTGAAACCCTAGCTGAGGGCTTTCTACTGCTTTGTGTAGGGATTTGTTCTTCTCCCCACCCCACCCCACCTCCACCCTCCGATTGGATAGCAAACTCTTCAATGGAAGGTTCTGGACAATCTTATACTCTGCTTTCTATAGCCCTCATAGTGCTAGGCACATAGTATGAGCTCAGTAAATATTGACCAACTGATGAAATTGTGATGTTCCATTCAATAGTTCCTGGGTTGTTCAAGACCCTTTCGTAATGCTAAGCAAACAGGTTAGAACCTTCAATATGTCTGTTGCCTTAATCTAGCTGTTTGCACTGAGATGACTTTTTAATATCGTCTCTACACTGGGGTGAAATGCTTTCTTTGGCACCTGTATGATTGATTGTGTTTTTCCCATTTCCTCCAAAAGCTCTGGCATTGTGCAGACACTGCTTTAGGTGATTAACAATGCAGCAAACTTTACCAGCAACCTTTTTAGACAATTCTTGAATTTTATAGGAAAGTAGGGGTCCTATCTGAGTGTAATTCCTAGTTAATTCTGCTCCCCAATCCTGGTCTGCTCAATGGCTACATCTCAGATTTTCTTTGTGGAATGAGACAGGACAGAAAAAATAAGACATTCTTGATGTCTGGGTGAAGAGAATCCTTAAGATTTTACCAGCTCAGAATAGACATTTTTCAAAATGAAGACATACAAATTGCCAACAGGTATATGAAAAAAATGCTTGACATCACTAATAATCAGAGAAATGCAAATCAAAACCACATTTCATCCCAGTTAGAATGGCTGTTATGAAAAAGGCAAAAGTTAATAAATCCTGGCAAGGATGTGGAGAAAGGAGAACTCTTCTACACTGTTGGTAGGACTGTAAATTAGTGCAGCCATTATGGAAAACAGTATGGAGATTTCTCAGACAACTACAGATAGAACTACCATATGATCCAGCAATTCCGCTACTGGGTATATACCCAAAGTAATGGAAATCTACAAGTTGAAGGGACACCTGCACTCCCATGTTTATTGCAGCTCTATTCACAATAGCCAAGAGTTGGAGCCAACCTAAATGTCCATCAGCAGAAGATTGGATAAAGAAAATGTGGTATATACACACAGTGTAATACTACTCAGCTATAAAAAGAATGAAATCCTGCCATTTGCAGCAACACAGATGAACTTGGAGAAAATTATGTTAAGTGAAATAAGCCAGGCATAGAAAGAGAAATACCACATGTCCTAACTCATATGTGGAAGCTAAAAAAGTTGATCTCATAGAAGTAGAGAGTAGAATAGTGATTACTCGAGACTGGTGGGGGGAAGGGATAGGGGTGATGAGGAGAGGGTGCTGAGTGGATACAAAATAGTAGAGAGATAGGGACATGGGATCTAGGGTTCTCTAGTAATATATGGAGACTACAGTTAACAACAAAGCACTGTGTGTCTTTGAATAGCTAGTCAAGATGATGTGGAATGTTCCTAACACAAAGAAGTGACATACTCAGATATTTGATTTATTTATTTATTTTTAACTCCCACAAATAAGTGAGAACATGTGATATTTCTCTTTCTGTGCCTGAGTCATTTCATTTAATATAATTCTGTCTAGGTCCATCCATGTTGTTGCAAATGGCAGTATTTCATTCTTTTTTATAGCAGAATAGTATTCCATTGTGTAGATATACCACATTTTCCATATCCACTCATCTGATGGTGGACATTTGGGCTGGTTCCAACTCTTAGCTACTGTAAATAGTGCTGCAATGGACATTGGAGAACAGGTGTACCTTCGACTTGATGATTGTGAAAAGTAAATTTATGGAAAAATTTTGTGTGTGATTAAGTTGGCTGTGATTTAAAGGGAACTAGTTAAGTCTTTCTAGAGACTGAACTTTGAGAATAAAGAGACATTGATACAGAACTGAATTTCCCCTATGTTAGAAGAATGTTTTAAAGTATAGATCAAATTCTTAATAAAATTGCAAAAGTTTTGATATTTTTCTAAAGGCATCTACAATTAGATTCATGGAAAAGCCTCTAACAAGTACTCTTAAACACAAGTTTCAAATAACTTTAAGATCAATAGACAGGATAAAAGTTTTTCAAAACTCTAATAAGAAATCTGATGAGTTTATAGAACTACTAATTAAGATCAAGCAAAGCAAAAATTAACCACACAAAGTTAAATAACTGATAAAAATGTTTTGTAACTTTCAGAAAAAAAAGAAAGAAGTGACAAATGTTTGAGGTTATGGTTATGCTAATTGCTCCGATATGATCTTTGCACACAATATGAATGTACCCAAATAGCATATGGTACTCCATAAGTATATGCAATTATCACGGGTCAATTAAGAAAAAAATAAAAAGAAAAAAAGCCAGAGACTAGAATAGTGTCACCAGAGGCAGGAAAAGGGAGGGGAGAGGAGGGAGGGAGAAAAGCTGGTAGACGGGAACAGAGTTACAAAGTGACAGTTAGGTTTCGGTAATGGGCCACAATAATCAACCACATTGTATATTGACAAAATAAAATAAAATTTAAAGAAAACAAAAAACAAAGTTAGAGTTAGATAGGAAGAATAAGTTCTGGTGCCCTAGTGTGACAATAATTAATAATGCTGTATTGTGTATTTCAAGATAGCCGGAAAAGATATTCCATGTTCTAACCACAAAGAAAGGATAAATGTTTAGGTGATAGATAAGCTAACTTTTCTCATTGGATCATTATACAATGTATGCATTTATTGAAGCAACAAACTGTACCCCATGAACATGTACAATGAAAAAAATGAATTAATTAAGAAATGAGAAAAAAAGATTTTACGAGCTCAGTATTTCTCGTTGGATGAAACTTCAACACAGGATGCAGGCCCATCCTAGTCAGCCTCACAGAAACCTCTGCCTTGGTCTAGAAGACAAAATGGAAATATGCAGGATGGGACATGTAAAGTCAGCAGGAGCCAGTTTTCTGTGCACACCATGTGACTGCCAGAATAATAACAATAACAACCATTTACCGGGGGATTACTATGTGCCAGGCACCGTGCTAAGCATCTTACAGGCATTCATTATCACTGTTTTCCAGATGAGCAAACTGCGGCTCAGAGAGTCTAAGTGAACGTCCTAAAGTCCCTAAGCAGTATGAGGTAGACTCTAGACTCGAACCCAGGTCTGTCTGATTCCAGGGCACATACTCTTGGCTAAATTGCTCTGCAGGGAGCTCAAATGGTTTAGGGCTATCTGGTGTGATGCTGATAAGAAAGCTGTTTAAAGAAGAAAGCCCTAATGGTGGCCAACTCTTTTTTTCTTCCTATTTGCAGAAGAGAATTCTTTCCTGTTTTCATATTCTAGGGGAATCTAGCTGCAGGCAGAAGGCTACCAGGATCAGGGGAGGCTCAAGTTCAAACCTTGCAGTAGCTGTAGATGGACCCATTGTGATTATCAAAAGCCTGGGGCTATGGCTGGGGGCTAGGTGCAGAGTGGAAAAGCTGAAATCTGCAAGGAGATGCACCCTTGGGAATGGGCAGGAAACTCAGCTGCAGGATCTGAGTTCAGTGGGGCACCCAAAGAAAGTGGCAACAACAGGGTGCAATCTAGAGAAGCAGTTGGCTTTGGTGGCAGCAGAAGTCCTGCCCAGTTTAGCTGAACTCATTAGGAAGGGGTGAGGCTTAGGAGTCCTGCAGCGAGATGAAGGCAGGGGTCAAGGGGATAGGAGCCTGGAGAGAACCAGGAAAAGCCCCAGTCCTACAGGAACTAAATGACTAGAACTGGTGGTTCTCAACTGAGACAATACTGACCCCTAGAGGAGTTTTGGAAAATGTGTGAGAGCATTTAGTGGACCACAAACAGGGTTGCTACATGTCCTGCAATGCCCAGGACAGTCTTGCAAAATGAAGAATAGTCCAGCATCCTACATGATTTTTGAGTGTTCTGCTGGACTGCCATGGAGGTGAAAACCCCATTTATAATGATCTGAACTTATACTATAAATGTTTTACATATAAGCACAAAGGGTTTTGCTCCCCCCCACCACCATAGTTTTCGTGCAACTATTGTGTAAAGAGATGAAAGACTGAACTTTTTTCCCCCAGAGGTTTCCCCAGAATCACTAACCATTTTGGAAAATCACATCAGCAATTGTGGTGTCGCTTTTAGAATCAGAATAATCAATCTAACACTCCTGTATCAGTTTGTGTTTGTAGCTTTTGCATTCATGAAGATTCTATGCAAAGGCAAAAGCCTCAGACTACTTCATTTAGTCTTTCCGTGTAGTCCCGGTGAGCATTTACCTAGTTAATTACATAACGTTTTATTATGGATTATTTTCATTTCCTCCTTACATGGCAGAACATTTATCGATCTTTCTGAACTTATGTGCGTAGGTAGATTATAATATCTATGAATTTAATTTCAGGATAATAAAGGGGTGAAACAAAAACAGATTTACTATAAAGAAAGGGGTGTTGGGCCGAGCACGTGGCGCATGTGGGAGAGTGCGGCGCTGGGAGCGCAGCGATGCTCCCACCGCGGGTTTGGATCCTATATAGGGATGGCCTGTGCGCTCACTGGCTGAGCGTGGTGTGGCGACACCACACCAAGGGTTGCGATCCCCTTACTGGTCATGAAAAAGACAAAAATAAAAAAATAAAAAAAAAAAGAAAGGGGTATTGAGTGTGATAAGGTTGAAAACTGCTGTGCTGGCATGTTGGCTTCTTGAGGACCAAGACCATGTCTATTTTGCTTCCATTTGACCTAATTAACTGAGTGTCAGGCCAGAGGAGGCGCTTAGTAAACAGTGGGCAAATGAATAATGAATCATCAATGTGGAATCAAGCACAGAGCTGGGGTCAGGGATCTAGGTCAGCCTAGTGGGGGTATATAAAACTGCAGGACATGGGGGATCTTGGTCATCAAAAGAGAGAGCAGGATGCCAGTTCTCAGAAGAGAGGCCCTAGTTCATAGCTTGCCCCAAAGTTAGCGTCAAGGCCCAGAGCTTCTTACAGTCCTTTTGTCTCAAGGCATGCTGGGACCAAGGGACTGAGGTCAGATGGCCCCAGTGGTGGAGAGAGATGTGTGCACACCCTTACTTGCTGATATCAACTCCAGGAGCCCTAGAACCCTGCTAAGATCTAAAAGGAGGGCTGTTTCCCAGCTTGGCTACACTTCTGCCCAGGACAATGAGCCTCAGGTACTGTCCCTACAATCTGCAACGCCCTCCATGCCCCCAGTAAGATCTCAGGCTGCCTTGGCCTTCAGACAGATCAAGCCCCCTACTTTTCTGTTGCTGCTACTGCTGTTTTTCACTTCCCTGACCTCCTTTCCCATCAATAATTTGTGTGCGCCCTTCCTTCTGAGTCTTGTCCTCAAAGGTGACTGTGGAAATATCTGACAAATGAATGGCTAAAGCCTTCAGGGCTCCTTATGAGAGAATGTGCTCCCCCTTAGTATGGGCGACAGGAGGAAGCATTTCTCATAGAGATATGATATGTGAATGTCAAGGGAAGTACCGAATCACCTGATGTCAGAGGCAGAAGGGACCCTGAGGTCATGTGGTTCACTAGTTCCCACACCTGGCTGCACAACGGAATCGCCAGGAGTTCTGCTGAAATACAGATGCAGTGGCTCCTAAGTCTCAGAGTTTGATTCAGCAAGTCTGAGATGGGGCCTGGAATCTGCCTTTTGCTAACAAGTACCACTGGTGATTTTGACGAGGAGCCTAATGAGGGAAGCCACTCAAACCAACTTTCTCATTTTACTGGTAGCCAGCCGAGTCCCAAAGAAGGGTGGTGACTTGCCCCAGGTCACACTTGAGCAAGTTATGGTGAGTTGGAACTGGAACTCAGGTCTCTTTCCATTGTAGTGGTGGTGGGACTATCTGACGTCATCAACGTGGGAAGAAAGAACTTAAAGTTTACTGTAGAAGCTGCCGCCCTCTCTGCCAGTAGGGTAGGGGACGGAGGGGTGGCTAAAAGCTTGTTTTACCTTATTATAAGCAGTAAATTTACTTGAGGGTTTGGGAGAAAAGCAACAAAATACCCACCAAGGTCAGTAGGACAAGAACTTGCAAATATCTTCAACAGTGTCTATCCACGGACAACCAAGTGAAATAATGGGGGGGAAATTATCCTATTTTTTTGGGAACACTTTGACCGAAAATCTCCTGGTACCTTAGGGAAAATATGAGCTTTAAGAAAATGTTGGCTCAGGTAACCTGAATGATTTTAACTCCCACTTCACTTGTCTTTTTCCCTGGAGACGTTCTGCACGCCCCTCTCCTAGGGGTGTGAAAATGTCCACAGCCTCAGGAAATGTGCAGGGAGAGGGGTAACCCTGCATGGGAAACACCAAATGAAATGGAATAGCAGCCCAAGCTGCACTGGAGCAGTGCAAGCACCTGTTTTTTCAAGATAACAAGTCCCGGCAGCCTCCAACCCACCAGCTGATAGCTTTGGCATAATTCAAGGCAGCCCCCTCTGGGATGGCAGCTGCTCCATCAGCAACTGAATGAAAACAATGCCAAACGTCTTTATTTAGAACAGCCACTTCCTATTTTGGTTTCTAAATGGCAAATCTATTTGCCGTCTGCCCCCAGCCCTCTGGGCCAAAGCCTCCTCAATGTGAGGTATTCCAGCAGAGATCAGCAAGTGTCTGCCTATTTATAAGTAGCAGAGCTGCCATGGGTCACTGCACTTGTATCTCTCAGCAAGAGAGGTCAGGGGGCTTATTGGAAAGGGAAGAGGCTGTGGCCACAGACAGTGAATCTTGGTGCGGGTCAGGGACCACGGTTCAAGTGCACCAGGGGGTGGAGCTGTGCTGAGTTCAGTTGTGTATCGCCGCCTGGGGAGTCAGCAACCCCGGGATCTAGGAAGAGTTCTGTTACTACTAATTTGCTACATGACCCTGAGCAAGGCTCTTCTGTTCTCTGAGCCTCAGCTTTACCATTTCTGGGGAAAGGGATGCAACATTTAATACATGATGCCATTTACTGTGACAACTGGCCTGCCATCGGAAAAATAAAGTTGAATCTCTATCTCACTCCTTATTCCAAAATATATTTCAGCCAGGTCAAAGATTTAGATGTTAAAAAGAGAAACCATTAAAAGCCTAGAAGTAAGTGCAGGAGAATTTTAAAAAAAATATTGAGGTAGGGAGTCTTTGCAAAGCAAGAAAAACTCTAGGAGCTATAAAGAAAAATGATAGATTTGACTATGCATAAATTCAACAACTTTGGTTTGGCAAAAGATATCTCACATGAAGTTGAAAGACAAAGGCCAAACCAGGATAAAGTCGCAACATAGAAGACAGACAAAGGTTTATTATTCATAATATTCCAGAAGCTTCTTTATAAGAATATAAATGCATTATTTTCTTTACAGCACTTACTATGGTCTGCCATTACATTATTTAGCTATTTGCTTGTTTATTTTCTTCTTCTATTTACACGTCAACTTCACGAAAGTCAAGGCTTTGCTTATTTATCACTGCATTCCTAGTGTTAGAGCAGTTCCTGGCACACAGTAGGTACTCAATATAAATACTTGTGGAAGGAATGAATGAGTGAGCTTCTATAGATCAGTGAAAAGGTGATGAGCAATCCTCCAGAAAAATACTTAAAGAATATGGAATAGGCATTTCACAGAAGAAACGCAAAGGACCTATGCCATATAGAAATGTACACGAATCAGTCATAATTAAGAAATGCTAATTAAAACAGTGCTGAGGTGATTGAGATGTCATTTTTCACCTCTCAGATTGGCAAAAATTCAAAAGGTCACTAAAACCCAGGGTTTGTGTGGATGTGGTGAAACAGGCACACTCATTCACTCTTGACGCCCATCTGAATGAGCACCACTTCTGGACAGCAACTGGCAACGTCATCTGACCCAGAAAGTCCACCCTCAAAACTTTATCCTTTCAAAATGCTCCATGTATAAGGATATTTATTTAAACACTATTTGTAAATAGCAATGAATTGGAAATAACCTCAACAACTTCAGTGAAGGACTGATTAATTCATTTATCCTACTTCCAAATAATGGCATATTAAACTTCACTGTGCTAATGGTTAAGAATTTGGGCTCTGTGGTCAGACCGCCTAGGTTTGACTCCCTCATCTGGCTCTTATGAGCTATATGACCTTGACCACGTTTCTAAACCTCTCTGTGCCTCAATTTTCTCATCTGTAAAATGGGAAAAATAATAATACCTCCTCATGAGGTTGTGAAGAGTAAATGAGATAATCCGTATGAAATACTTAGTACCTGGCACAGAACATTCAATAATTGTGACCCATTTCTATTCCTGCTACTACTATAATGATGACAATGACTATGTAGCCACAAATAAGGACAAACTAGATCTTTATATACTGATAGGTGATGATATGTCCAATATAGTACTCTGATAAAAGCAAGCTGCTGAAGAATAGGTATTGTAGGACCTGATTTATGTTAAGGGTATTATTATATGTTACACATAGGTAAAAAGTCTGGAAGGAGAGACAGACTGTCAATAGTGGTTACCTCCGGGGAATGGGATGGAGGAGGTGGATTTTCACTCTGGCGATGATTAGGGTTGTTTGCAATAAGCATGTGTTACTTTGATAATAAACAAAAGATGTAAAGGGGGAAAAAACTCCACTTGGAACTCCGGGGACAGTTAATCCCACCAGGCCTCACATCCCCCAGGCCTTGGCCACAGCCCAAACGTTAAGCCTCCCTGCCGTCATCTGCCCTCTCCCATACCATCCCCATGCTGCTCTGTGCACCTTTCCTCACCACCCCGACTCAACCATCTCCTCACTACTGCCCTCTCCCACTCTTCTCAGTCCCCTCTGGAAGCCGCACCCCACGGTAAGCGATTCCCCCTCCACGCTGGGTAAACATCTTCACAGAACACTGCTGTGCACCTCCACGCCTGCGAGCGCTGAAACCCGGAGCCTCCACGGAGGCGCTCACGGCTTTGCCCGCAGCGCCCTCTCGTGGACACTGTCCGCACCACAGGCTTCCTGGGGCTGGGAGGTGGGGTCTGTGCTCTAGCTTCCCCTGTTTGCTCCCAGACCGTTAGTCGTCGGTCCTCGGCCAAGAACTCCTCTTTCTCATGCCATCTGGCTACAGCACCCTTTTCTCTCCGCTCCTCGTCGACTCTTCTTTTTAACCACCCCCTCCTGGTCAATAACCCCCCCCCCCCCCC
>NW_007728129.1:0-55781 GCF_000696425.1 Galeopterus variegatus | reverse complement strand
CCCCCCCCCGTCAAAAACCCCCCCCCCCCCCCCAATATTCGACGAAGAGTTCGACATCTGGCTCACTGTCTTCTCCACCCCAAGTCCTGACATCATTTTGGGTGAGTTCACATCCATGATCCATGTGCAGGACACACCCCCACCCTAGCCTTACCATGCTTCATCATCACTCAGAACCTCCCACCATCCACCTCAACCCTCCCCTTTCTTTACCTCCGGAGGATCTCTGGGCTTTTGAGCCCCTTCCATTCGTGCTCCCACCCTTCAATCCCTCCCACCTTACTTCCTTCCCAGTCCATCCTTGAAAATGATGGTGATGATGATAACAACAACGAATATGTATATGCCAGGCGTATACTCAGCATCTTACAACATCATTTCAATAATCTCATGTCGTCCTCTCAATAACTTACTTTATGAGGTAGGTACTGTCGTCTTTTTTTTTTTTTTAAATAGGGTGACTGAGGCTCAGAGAGGTTGAGTGACTTACCTAGAGTTCCCACAGCTGGCATGGGGCAGAGATGAGATTTGAAGCCAGGTCTGTTTGCTTAACTCATGGAACATAGACTTCAGCATCTTGCCTATATCTCCAACTCCCTTGCCCTGTGTCTTTCTGCCACATCCCCAAGGCAAAATCCCAAGTCTGGAGAGGTTTAACTGACAGTCTTCTTCTCTGTGCTTACACCCAGATGGAGGAATACTGCTGGAGAAAATCCCATCACTTTGTTGATTAGTCCCACTAGAAAGTCATAGTTTCCAACCTCAGTGAGGCCTTCGACTCAGCTAAACAATCCTTCTATGTAACTGTCCTCACAACAGCACTTTCAAACTTTCTCCACTGCCCTCTGGTGTCAGACTGTCTGGGTTAGTCCTGCCTCGGCCATTTCCATGCTCCGTACCATGCCAGCCTTTAAGGAAAGGTGAGGTGGAGGAAAAGGGATGAGGGGAAGGGGAAGTGACATGTACTGAGTGTCTTCTGGGTACTAGCCACTATGCCGGGTGCTTTGCATGCAGTATCTCATCTAATCCTCCCAGCAGCTCCACAAGGGAGATATTGTTACTCTTGCTTTGAAGGACACTGAGGCACAGAGAGGTTAAGACACTTACTAAGGTGACACAGTTTATAAGTGCAGAACCCGTCACATTCGTTTAGACCCTCCTTTTCTTGATGGATTACTGTGACAGGCTGCTAAATGGCCCCCCTGTTACCTATCTCATGCCCTTTGATCTTCATTCCCTTCTCTTGCTGGGGCAATCTCCCTGAAATGTACTATCCTGCGTAAAGTCCTTCCAAAGCTTCCCCACAGTCTTCAGAATGAAACTGAAACTTTTAATCTTCATAATTTGACCCCCTCCTTCCTTTCTCACCGCATCCACTGTCACCAACCTATTATCCAGCCGCATGGAACTATTTTTGACTACCTGATGACACCTTGCTTTCCTCTGATTCCATGCCTTTGTATATGTCCTGCCTGGCCCCTCCCCATCCTCTGCACCCCTTTCATGCCCACCTTAAATCCTCCTCTTCTGTGCCTTCACAGCATTTATGCATTGATTTCAGTGTGCTATCATTTCCTGCTGACTTGCCTGTTTCTGCTACTAAACTGGGAGCTGCTTGAAGGTGGAGACTGTGCCTTAGTCATCTCCATGTTCTCCAGGGTTTAGCACCAGAGCCTGGTTAAATCCATGTTTGTTGAATGACTGGCTGACTGAATGAATGGAGTGAATGAGGGAAGAAAAAGCCCTCACTTGGAAAGTTTAGTGACATGAGCTGTATGGTATCTGGTTCTTGGCTGAAGCTGCTGCAATTTTTCCCTATGACTACAGTGCTGTAAAAATATGTCTGCACGTGGATAAAGACTGGAAGAGAACTTTCCACACAAAATTAAGAGTTGTGTTAGAGTGGTGAGTTGATGGATGCTTTTTCCCCCCTGTTTTCAAAATGTTCTTTAGCACAGCTTTCCGAGTGTGCTGGCAATGTAGCAGACATTGGGGAATGGAATCTAGGGCTCCAAGAACCAGTATGTACTGATGCCCAGTGCACCCTGCTGGGTTCTGGGTGTTGTGGGGAGAGAGGTGGGCAGAAGAGACTCATTCTGACGCAGGTTCTCATGGCCAGGATTCTGGCCAATTTGGTTGGATTTGCTGGAATAAAATGAGAACTTTCAAGAATTTTCCAAGCTCCAGGGTTGAGGTATTTTTTTCTTCCAGACCTGGGCAGCAAACAAAGATGGCTTTTGTTTGCAGTAGAATACTCATTCCTTCAATTTTGTCCTGCAAAGTGACTTCTGCAGCCTTGGGGATCAGGTTTGGGGTGTGGGGAAACTGATTGCCCGTGCTCGGTTGGTACAGAAATGACCAAAAGTGTTTCCCTTTTCTGGCTCTTGGATGAAATGTTTAGAAATTTCACTGGAAAAATGATGAAATTGTTCCTTTACTGCAGCAGGATTTCCAAAACTACATATCATGTGTTAACTTAACCCAGAAGAGGCAAAAAATGGGAAGCTGTCCTCTCCAAGATGCAAATGATGAACGCTCTATGTTTATTGGGTCCTTACTCACTCCACCGTGTCAGGCACTGTGTTCAGGACTCTGGAGATATCTCATTTAAAAGCTGCAGCAACCTTTGGGGAAGGGACTGTTATTATCCCCATGTTAAAGATGGTGAAACTGAGGTTCGAAGAGGTTCAGCTCTGAAATCATGAGACCAAGATTCAAAGCCAAGTTCAGCTGGCTTCACAGGCAAACTCTAACCATTTGACAACCCTGTCTCTAGGCTAGTCTGGCCACAGAGGGACAGAGATATGTATTTATTTTTACTTACCAAGCAATTGTTTAGTGTTTGTCACGTGTCAGGCACATGGTAATTGTTTTGTAAACATTAGCTCATTTAATCCTCATAGACAACCCTGTGAGGAGGTACTATTACTAATACCATGTGACAGATGAGAAAAGAGAGACACAGGGAGGCTAAGTCACTTGCCTGGGGGCAGACGGGCTAGCATGTGACAGAGCCAGTTACAATATAGGTAGGTGGCTGTGTTCTGGTGTCTGGGTCTTGACTTTGACCCTGTGCTGGATAGCATACTCTTTGTGCCCTGTCTACACAGCTCTGGCTCAGAAACACTGAAAACATGGGTCTCTTTTTGTAGTTTTAAAAGAAATTTATACTTTTTGGAGTATTTCCCCCCAGTAAAACCCTGTGTTCTGCTCCCAGGGGTCTTACAGGGTGGCAGGAGATGGGTGGAATTGGGGAGGGGATGTAAATACATACCTCTGTCCCTGGATAGCAAGACTAGCTTGGAGGCAGGGGTGTGAAGTGGTTAGAGCCTGCCTGTGGTGCCAGCTGAACTTGGCTTCAAATCCTGGTCTCATGAGTTCAGAACTGAACCTCTCTGAACCTCAATATCGCTATCTCTGCTAAAGGAGAAGGGAGCTTTCTCCTGGTACCTTCATTTACTTCCGATTTTGGGTGTTTTCGGGAGAGAGGGGTTTCCTCTGCAGCTAGGCACTGAGTGGTGGGTGAAGGGCTTTTGGTGTGTCACCTCTTTTCATTCAACGGAGACTTCAGAATAGCGTCCTTCAAAGGCAATTTGCTTGGGGTCACCAGGAGCAGACAGAGTCCCACCTAGTCCCACCTGTCCCTTCCTTACCGCCCTGCCTCAGGCCCAGACAATGGTGGCTGCTCAGCTTGGAGGGAGGGGAGTGAAGAGGCAGCAGGCCCAACCCACCAGCTTGGAAGCTTCATTTGACAGGGGAGGAGGCACATCTGGTTTGGGTTTGCAATTCAATTCAACAATGATTTATTGTGGGCCTGCCAGCTGCAGAGGTTCTGGGCTAGGCTAGGCAGCAAGAGATGTGGAGATAAGTAGAACACTGTCTGTGCCCTTAAAGGAGATTTCCAAGTTGTAGGGGTATGTAGACCTCGATGAGCAATTTTTAGGTGACAAGCCCCATACTGAGTGGTTTTTCTTGCATACCTTATGTATCTGAACCTTCCCAACAGGTTCTGTGATGTGGGTGGGGAAACTATTATTACTTTATTTTACATAGGAGGAAACTGGGCCTGAGAGAGGGAGAGACTGGCCCAAGGAAGACATACAAATGGCCAACAGGTACTTGAAAAAAATGCTCCACATCACTAATCATCAGGAAAATGCAAATCAAAACCACATTGAGATATCACATCATTTCACCCCAGCTAGACTGGCTATTATCAAAAAGACACAGAATAAGAAATGCTTGTCATGAGGCTGGTGGTTTTATCCCCTTTTCCAGAAGACAAAACTGAGGTTGCCTTGGGAAGTTATGGAGTTGGGATTTGAAACTGGGTTATTCCAGCCTACCAGCTTATTCCATAGAAGAGGTAGATACAGGGTGCCATGAGGGTTCAGAGGCAAGAGCAGTGAATTGTGCCTGGGAAGGCTTTATGGCAGAGATGGCATTTGGATTTGGCTTTGAATGGTGAGTTGGGGTTTTGCCAGGTAGAGTTGGGAGAGAGAGCCCCCCAGTCAGAAGGGATGTTATGAGCAAAGAGCCCAAAGAGATGACTTGTGGGGCATTTTGATTGAGAGGCTGCAGTTTTCATCCAGCTTGCAGGCAGGGTACCCTGGATGTAGGGGAGCAATGGGAAAGAAACTGGAGACCCCTGAGGGTTTTCCACATTTTTGTCAAGTTGAAGTTCTTGTTTTTCAATTAAGAGTAGGGACTCCATCCAAAAGACTTTTCAAATGATACTATCATGCAAGCCATGAGCAAACACACATGGGGCCCTCACTGTGCACATACTGCGCTGGGAGCTGAAGGACACATGAAAGAAAACAACTCAATTCCTCCAGTGTGTGCTGGGGGCTCCCATGCAGTTGGGGAGACAAGATACACACACTGGAAAAAGCAGCAGCCAGCTTAGGCAGTTTGTGATCAGAGCCAAATGAGTTTTTCCAATTGTCAGATTTCAAGGGACATAAAGATGAGGGTGGGTTGGGAGGGGCCGCAAGGGGGCTTCACCAAGAGGGCGAGACTGGGCTTTGAGGCACAGATGGAGAGGAAGGCAGGCAGGCTTAAGACCAAGTGGGCTACCAGTGTGGCTGAAGTGAAGGGCTCTGGAGAGGCGTCCCTTCCCCAAACCGCTGCTGTCCCCATGCATGTCTTGACCTATAGGATCCAAGACAACCCGTGGGAGCTGGGAAACAGGGCTGGGTACCTGATATTTCTGATCCTCCAATTTTCTCCACTTAGCCTCAATTCCTGGCAGCTCCCTGAGCTGCTGAATTGTATGTGTATGTGTGAGCAGTATTTTAAATTAAGCAGTGAGTGCTTTCAGCTCATCATAAACATGCTAAAAAGCTTCAGCCATGGCCTGAGCCCACCCCCGCCCCTTACACACAGGCAGCAGCTGGGGCCACTCGACCCCACACTCTAATGTGCGTTGCCTGTGACTCACCAACAAAAAAGACTGTATGTTTCAGTCTCCCTGGGTAGATGATTCCTAGTTGTGGTGGGAAATCTCAGTCTGAATTTGGAAGGCAAAGGGCCTCAGCCCCGCCCTACTGACTGAGCATTCTACAACTTATGGAGCGCCTACTATGTGCAAGGCATTGTGGGTAAGTCATTCATCCCTCTGGGCTCTCCATTTCCTCAGCTTCAAAATGCATGTAATAGTCCTGCCTGCTTTACTTCCCTATGGGGGCTGTATGCCTCAGCCACACTGGTCTTTCCATTTCTGGAACATTCCCAAAGTCTTTTCCTGCCCCAGGACCTTTGTGCCTGCTTATTCTTCTGCCCAAACTGCCTTTGTTCTTGCTTTTGAAACTGGAGGCTCCTTCATAACCTTTCAGTCTCAGCCCAAATGTTACCTCCTTAGATGAGCCTTCTCTGACCACCCACAGTTAGTTCTCTCCTGCCCCTCCCTAATATTCCTCAATCATGCTTAACCTCTCTCGGTAATTACATCTATTCATGTTTGTCTGTTAATGGTATGTCTCTCCCACTGGAATGTAAGTGCCAAGAGGACAGGGACCTTGTCTGTATTGCTCAGAAATGTGTCCCACTCACCTAGAATGGTGCTTGGCACATAGTGGGCTGACATAAGCAAAACCATCTGGGAAATATTTCCTTTCTGAGGTTCTTGCCAAACATGTGGTTGCTGAGAGGAAAATCATGACAGAACTGTGTCATTCTATATCGAAAAAACAATTCCGGCTAAAAGCGAGGAGTTTGTTGAAAACAGTTCTGTTTTAGAAACCAGTCCTTGGAGTCTCATCACCAGACACAGTCTCATGAAATTAAACAAAAGGGATTAAAGAGCATAAGAAGCTAACTTTTCACTGGGTGCTTACTATGTGCCAGGAACTGTTCTAAGTGTTCTACACAGATTACCTCATTTAATCCTCATAATAACCCAATGACGTCGATTCTATTATTAGCTCCATTTAACAAATGAGGGAACCGAGGCTCTGAGATGTTAAGGCAGGTATCCAAGGTCACCCAGCTAGGGAGAGGCAGCACCAAAAGTTGAGCCTAAGGCAGTGTGAGTCCAAGTCTGTGAACTAAATCATCTGTGCCACCTGCAGCCCCCCACGCTACCACTGGGCACAGTTCCACCGCAGCACGGGTCACCCTGCAGAGCAGGGGTGGGTTTACTTGTCTGTCCTTCCCACTAGACTGGGAGCTTCTCGAGTGCAGGGACTGGGTGTTCATTTTTGCTCTCCCTGTGCCTGGAACAGAGTTTGTTCCAGAATATGTACCAATCAATATTTGTTGAATTAATGAATGAGGGAGTGAGGGAGTGAATCTATGTTCTTTTATTTTTCCAGGCTTCAGGCTTATGGGCTCATGTTTATTTCTCTGGGAAAGTGTAGCAGTGGGGACAAGCGTGTTCTGATACAAGAGGTCCCTCTCACCATGGGTACGAGGAGGACTAGCTCTGACCGGGAAAAGCAAAGCAGCGTTCTATAGAGCAAGGCGCTTCATCCAAAGGGTTTCATTTTGTCGTCAATCTAAAAAGTAACTGGACCTGTTTCGGACTTAAACAAACTTTCAGTGTTCAAGTCCCATCTCAAATCCTTTGCAGAAGGAGGCAGGGTGTGGGGAGGCAGAGACGGGGGAGTTATAAATAAACAAATACCCACAAACCGGCTGGTTTTTTAAACAAAATTTGCTTCAATCAACGCTGTACCACATTTTCCCAACTGGCCTCCGTCATGCGAACAAGTGGGAACTTTCATAACTGAATGGCTTTATTTCTTTTCGGACCAGATGAATGGCAGGAGTTTTGGCTCGGGAGGCTTGTTTCCAATCCTGGGCACACAATTTGCTGCCCTACTGTGCCCCGTCCATCACACACAACACCCTGCACAACATACCCACTCACCACATCTGCTGCTTCAGCCCTTGAAATAATTGAGTCATTGTTTTATTACCCCAGTGAGGGAGCTGTAAGCCTGTTTGGATTATGTCATTGATATTTGCGTGAAAAGGCAATCATGATATGCTGGTCACTTAACACAGCTGGGAATGCAACTGTGTTGTCATTGTTTGAGGTTCTCATCCAGCCCCTTCTGACTTCGTTTCACAGCCCAGCCAGTGTAAATGAATCACTCTGATGTATGCAACCTTTAAAATGCTTTCTAGCCCTTCAAAGGACCAAATGAGCAGGGATCAAATGAGCAGGATCTAACTGTTTTCATGCACTTGAACTTTTCTGCTTGTAGGCACAGCATCTGAAGGTGGAAGATGCTTGTTCTTCATGCGTGTGGGAGTTGTACACCCTAGTGGCAGGATCCTGTAATACAGTGTCAATTGTTCCCTAAATGCTGATCAGAGAGAGCCGAGACCAGTTTTGGCTCAAGAACAAATGAGGGGAAGGTCTGTGGGGGAAGACCATGTAGTCAAGTCATGTGTCAGAGTCTTATTGCAAGTTGTAATGTGGGCTAGTTTCAGTAGGACCTGTGCTTTCATTGCAGTTGTCCGTGTGCTTAAGCAGGGGTCTGTGCTGATGAAATTCAAGCATATTTGCATTTATCAACAAGTTATTAATGATGGCAGAACATTCTAGTTCCAAGCAAGGAAATACTTAGCATCGATTATAGACGTATAAACAGCTAAAATTCATGTGCCAATTTTTCTAATGCAACGCATCTATCCTCTTCCCATTGGCGTGCTAGCGGGAGTTTTATGGCATTTGGCTATTGATGTACTTTTCAAAGGAATCTATAGCAGACACCTGTCAATCCATATTCTGGTCCCAGTCCTTGCCAAACCAGCTCTGTGTCCTTGCCAGCCACCTTGAGGTGTGACAGCCAGAGCTGGCCCGATAAAGGAGTCAGGTGAAGGGATGGAGTGGCTTAGATGCAAATCTCCAAATCCCAATTGCCATGGCTATAAAGAATTCAGGTTCCTGCATTTTTCTTGGCAACTGACTCCAACTGCTTTGCCTTCTGGGTGCTTTGCTATTTGCATTGTTTCTGGTTCCTGGTTTTGATCTGTCTTTTCCTTATGGCTTCAGTTTCTCTTTCTTTAAAATGGGACTCTTGCTGGAATCAAATGAGAGAACATACCCAGATCTGGCATAGTGCCTGGCACAGAGTAAGTGTCCAGCAAATGGTAGCTGTCATCTCCTTTTCCCTGTCCAGGCTTCTTCTGGTTCTTTTCCCTGTACCTCCAGTATTGGCCCTGGAGCTGGGCCTGTGCCCTACCCTGACTGGCTAATCAGGTCACCTGCTCCTTAGACGAGTTGGGCTCCCTTCTCTGGCAGCTTTCTGTTGTCCTTACCTGTCACCATGTGGCACTTACTGCAACCACAGGTGGACCTCTGCCAGCTGCTGACATTAACCTATTGAATTCTGGCAGAGGAGAATAAGTTTGCAGACAGGAATTTGCATGTCTGGGCCAGATACAAGACCAGGAGGCAAAGCCATATTTATCTGCCCTCCCCAATTGTGAGCAAATCACCTACATTCTGGTTAAAACCAGATGTTTCACACCCATGACTGCAATACCACACATCAAACAGTTGCTTACAAGGAACACAGAGTGGTTTCACATCAGAAATGTAACCTGCAGGTCACTTCTCAAATTTCCTAAAAATAGCTCCCACACTTGGGTATTTTTCCCTTGGATGACAACTTTGTTGGGTGTCTTGTAGTGACTTTAATTTGGAAGCCCTGGAAGCACACATATACTCTTTCCAAGGGGGTCTCTGACTGCTTTAATTTGCAGGGAGTTAATATATTGGAGAAGATAAGACATCTCCCCCAAAGTCACCTGCTCTTTGAAAATGCTATTCAGTTGCTTTGGCGAACAGCCAATCCAAACACTGAAAAAGAGACAGAGACTTCAGGAATCCTGAATGCTATTCTCAGTGCATGTCCAAACAAGAACAGGGGAGGGGGACAACAGAAAGAGGAGAAAAGGCAGTTTTGCATCCCAGGCTGTGAGCTGATTCCACCCCATTATATCCCATTCCCTGCACATTCATAAAGAGAAGACATGTGGTGGCATCATGACAGCAGACTTCCCTGACAGGGTCAACTGCTCAGCCTGAGAGGCTCTCCAGGCAGGCAGGGCACACCAGGGCCAAGAGCGAAGGGTCAGTCCAGTGAGGTCACTATCTTGATCAGTTCTCAACCACATCGACTCAGTTTTCTGTTTCGAGTTTGTTGGTTATTGGTGCATTTGTTTCTACCCATTTGGGAGGAGGGTGGAGAACGAGCTAATATGATCAACTGTTCCATATGTCAAGCTCTGTGCTTGTCCTTTCCAACGCTTAATCACATTCTTAGGGACTCTTTCAGGTCCAGCAACTGTGTGGCTATGATGCGAAACTGCAGCTTCAGTCTGTGCACTCACTGGCAGTGGTTTATTCTGATAACGCCAATTTTCCAGCATGTTTAACATTAGGCATCGCATGGTAAGAGACAGGTGGTTACGTGTTGAACCAGTTCGTATTAGGAATTATCTCTTCCTCCTTTAGATCTCACGCAGATGCTAAAGGGTGTTTGAGTTTCTTTTACACCATTTTACTGAAAATACATATTTATTAATTCATCAGATGCCTTTATTTGGGTCCTTATTATGGGTGAGGTGCTGTGCTATGGTACACTTTATATACCATATTTTATCCTCACCACAAAGCTGCAAGGTAGGTATTGTCATTATCTTAATTTACTACAAGAAGACAGGCTCAGGGAGTGTAATGCAAGATCACGTGGTCAGTAATTTGGAGAGCTGGAATTCCAACCCAGGTTTGGCTGACTCTCTTACACTATACTTTCTCCACATAGTATATTTTAGGTCCCTTACAGCCCCTAAGAACAAAATTTATACACCTCTTACTATTTATCCAGCACTGCATTTCTTCAGCACTGGTAGCTGCTTTATACCCAGCCACCAACCGTAGAGTTAAACAAAAACAAAACAAAACAAAACAAAACAAAACAAAACAAAACAAAACAAAACAAACAAAACAAAACAAAACTTAGGCCCCCTTGAGTCCAGTGCACACATTCCACTTTTCTATCCTGCTTGTAATGTAACCCAAAAGATGTGGGACATACAACCTGGATAGGTTATTGACTGGTGGGTCAACATTCACCAAATATTTACTGAGCACACAGGAGATGAGCAAGCTGTATAGCTCCTGCCCTCGAGTTGCTCATAAGACCTTCTGGGCAGACAGATATGGGAAGCATAAATTTAAATTTATCATATTTACCTGATGTAAAAAACCAAACATGACCTGTAATTCGTATAGCAGAGTATGTGTAAATGGGGGACTGTAAAGGGCTTGAAAGAGGCAGGCCTGGCTTATTGGTAAGGACAAGGAACACTAAATAGCTACATGGATGTTGTCCCCTTAATCTCCCTCGACTTCTGTTTCCACATGTGGGACCTGAGGATAATAGTCATAGTCAACATTTATTTACACTTTACTGTGCACCAGGCACCGTGCTAGGTGGTTTCCATTCAGCCTTGACAAGCCATTATTCTCACCTTCCCATTTCTACAACTGAGGCTCAGAGACATTAGGTAATGTGCCCTATGTCACACAGCTCTTCAGGAGCCAGTCGTTTCTATCTGCAGAATCCTCTCGTAATCACTAAGTTCTAACGCCTCCCTGGACTCTTCACTGAACTCCCAAGTCAAGTATTCTCTACTACGTTGCCTTAAAATTAAAATTAAAATCAAAGACAATCTTGTTTAATTGAGCCGAGAGGATAAACATTACAAATAGCAATTAGTAAGTAGAAATGTTGCCAGAATGAGCTATACAAGAGCACAGAGAGGCACCCAAGGGAGTTAGAAATAGGGGTGAGGCGGGGGTTGCAAGTTGATGGTTAATTGGATCCCTGCCAGCTCTTACCTTCCTCGTTCACCTTCCTGCTCCACAATTTCTCAGGCTTCTCTAGAGAGCACAATTCACCTCAAGACAGCCTGAGCTGCCACAGGAGGGCATCAGGCCAGGAATGGCAGGCCCAGGGCAGTGGGGCTCTGGGCTGGGAACCATAAATAACCACTTTAATGAAAACCAGCTTTGGCCAAAAGCCTTGTCACTTCTTAAGAGATTCTGTGCCTCTCATAATAACCTAGTTACTTGAGAAAGGCCTAGCCCAGCATACACAACAACAACAATAATAACAATTTGCCCTTCAGCAAGCACTTACTATGGGCCAGGGCCTGTGCTAAACACTTACTAACTCATTTAATCCTCACACAGCCCTGAGAGAGCTAGAGAGCTAATACTATTATTTCCCCCACTTTACACAGGAAGCATCAGACTCAGAGGGACTAAGTCATTTGCCCAAGTTCATACAGCCGGTTGGAGCTGGAATTTGAATCCTGAAGCATCTAGTTCCCAGGCCAGAGATCTTAATTCCTGTATTTAATGAATGTCTGTTGAAGGAATAAACAGATGAATGAATGGACAAATGTATTAATTCATTCACTTTGCTTTAACAAACATTTATTAAATGCTCTGTATGTGTTAGCCCCTGTGCTAGGCATTGAGGATTCAAATGTTTAACACACACACGTACACACAAACACACACACACCTTACATGGCCCCTGCCCTCGAGGAGCTCACAAAAGCACTCTATTGTGGCATGATTTCTTCTGGGGAGAAGTAATTTGAGTTTTTTGAAAAGCAGTTTTTAATGATGCCATTAAATTTAACCCAAAGCCAGGGGTTGTGCACCAAGGAGCAGAGTTTCAAATGAAAATGTGTCATTGATTAATCATTGATTCAGCCAGAGAATAGTTACTACCAGAAATGGAGCTGTGACTTCTATCACATCAGCTAACTCTTCCTCCATCTATCATGTCTCTATCCTGTCAAACCCTCCCACAGTACAAAAGTTATCTGTATCCTTATGGGCAATTATTCCATCCATCATTCCTTCTGGTCTTGCTGATTGCTGGCAGTCTATTTGCCCACGGAGAAGACTTACAAATAGTCACGACCGATGATGCTTTGGAAAATTGCTCATTTTTATACGTTTTAAATCCACGCAGAATGAATTCCTTTGCAGGCTGCCCTTTAAGCTGTATTTGCTCTGTTGGTTATATAACAGCAGATTACGAATTCTTTACCTGCATGCTCAATGTAGCCTCTGTGAATATTTCAAAAACCTTTTAGGTAGCAGCTCTATACATATTTGTTAAAATGACGAATGAAATAAACATATCTAGGGTAATAGCAAAGGAGCAGGACTCGTACCTGGGGCTCAGGTGGCGGGTCATCACGTCAGGTGGTCACCATCTTCCTTTTCCTTTTCAAGTATTTTGAAGAGAATCCCAAGTTGATTAGGTTCGAGGTCAGGACTCATAATGCTGAAAGTAGGGGTTGAGTGGACAGTGAGACATGCCTGTTGAATTCCCCAGGACTATTGCTATGAGATTTGAAGGTAGAAATGCCCCTCTCCCCCATGTCCCACTCCAAGCCTGGTAACACATTTAACTTTTCATTACAGTAACCAGCATGCCCAGTACAATCACAGTTGCCAGTTGCCCAAGGCAAAAACCCAAGAATTGTCTTTCACTCATTCTTATTTCTCACCTCTACATTCAGCCAGTCACTAAGCCCTGCCAAGTCTACTTCCTAAGCATTCTTTGAGTGTGACCCATTTTCTCCATTCCCACGGCCTCAACCCCAGTCACTGGCCTTCATTTCTGCAATATCTTCCTGTTTTCTCACCTTCTCTCTTCTCCACCTCCATGACCGTTCTGTCCAAAGTGGCCTGAGTGATCTTTCAAGCATGCAAATTAAATCATTTCACATCCCCCACCCTTCACTTAACATGTAAATGGCTTCACAGCACCTGAGACCAGAAGCTCCCAGTGTGGTGCTGGGGCCAGCAGCATCAGTCTTTCTGACAACTTGTTACAATAGCTGCTCGTTAGAACACCTACTGGGTCAGAAACTCTGGGGGTGCCCACCCCCAACCTGTGCCTAACAAGTCCTCCAGGTGATTCTAATGCACACTCACATTTGAGAACTCGCCCCCTAAAGCTGTGGTTTTCAATCCTGGCTGCACAATAGAATAAACTGGGATAACTTTGAAAAGTTCCAATGTCTCCCCCGCAGACTGAATCAGAGTCCCTGGGGGTGGGATCCAGTCAGCAGTAGTTTTTAAAGCTCCCCAAGTGATTCTAATGTAGAGTCAAGGCTGAGAACTATTGCTCCACGAGATGAAGTCCAACGTCCTTAGCTTGGCATGTAAGGCCTATCTCCTCTCATTCATTCTAGGATTAAATCATAAGAAGTCATTTGCAGTGTTCTTAGAGCCACAGTCTTACGTCTGTGCAATTGCACAACTCGCTTCCACTGTCTTGTCTTCTGCTGCCTCCCTTCCTTCACCCAGCTAACACCTTCTCTTCTGCAACATATAGCTTAGAAGACATCTCTACAGAGAAACTTCCCTGAGCGCCCAGATGCCTCTCCTCCATACTCCCACAGTGTCCATATCACAGCGCTTGACACGTCATCTTATCCTCTGATTAGTTGTCTGCTTCTCCTACCAGCATAAGAGCAAGGATTCTCAGCCTACAGTGCAGAGCCTGGCACACAGGAGATGCTCCATGATTCTGCACATTCTGTGCCTTGTCCATGGGGTGAATTTCTACTTGGCCTTCAAGATGCAGCTCAGACATCACATCTTCCTGGAAATCTCTGGATCCCCTGTCTGGGTTGGGTACCCTTCCTCTAGGTTCCCACAATATCCTAAACATAATTCAATCCTAGCCTTTAGCACATGGGGCTATAATAGTCTGTTTACTTATCTGCCTCCCTGAACTGTGAGCAACTAGAGGTTAGGGGTAGAGTCTTGAACAACCCTATATACTAGCTCCTAGCACAGTGCCTAGCACATGCCAGAAGCTAAGTAACCATTTGCAGAATGAATAACTGAATAAAGGAAGACCCTTATCATCTTCTCCATATCTTTTGTCACTATTCCTCTTTAGACCTCCATTGCTTTATCAAAGTAGCTTTCTAGGCTGGCCAGTTAGCTCAGTTGGTTAGAGTATGATGCTGATAACATAACATCAAGGTCCAAGGTTCGATCCCTGTACCGGCCAGCCACTCCTATCCTCCAAAAGAAAGAAACAAATAACCTTCTGTCTAATTTCCATCTGTCCTTTCTCCAATCCACATGAACACTCCCACCAGCCCCTCCCCCACCAAGATCTGTCTTTCCAAAACCATATTCCTCCCTTGCTCAAACATTTTCAGTGATTCCTCATGGTCTGAGCAAATATCAAAGTGGTATTCAAGGTCTTTCCTTCCCAAGAGTGCCCTTCCTTTCCAGCCATACCTCCCCTCATCCCCCTGTTTAGGACCGATCACATCATTTGTGGGTGCTGGTGCAAAATGGAAACACGGAACCCTGTGTTAAATAACAAGCATTTCAAGACAGTGACAGAGCGGAGCATTAAACCAAGCGTGGGGCTCTTTTGAGTGCAGGGTCCTGTGGCATGCCACAGACTTGCCCCTACATGTATCCAGTTTGCTGGCCAAGTGCACTCACTCTTCCCTCAACTGCTCTGTAGGTTCACTTGCTCCATGACATTGGTCAGGCTGTTTCCAGTCTCTTCTACCCTGCTTTCCAATCCAAAGCTTCTCTTCTCCATAGATGCATCCTGTTCTTCTAGGGCCTGCCCAAGTCTCACCTCCTACCACTCCAGACTATAGTAGTCTGGTATTAATAGTTATTTTTATACGTGTGTAGTCTTGTCTCTCTACTGGACTTTAAGCTACTTGACGGCAGGGACTCTGTTTTGTTCATCTTTGTGTTTCTTACAGACCTAGCACAGTGCTTTGTACTCATCTCACTTGTTGAATGACTTTGGGAAGAAATGCCACAGCCTTAGTCATCGAGTCTGCCTAAAGAACACTAAGCACTGAAAACTTGATTTGAGTCCCTCATAATTAGCTATGTAACATTGAAGAGGTCACTTTACTTCTCTGAGCTCCAGCTTTGCCATCTATAAAATGATTATACTTAAAAAAGTTATAATTTTCTGCTAGTATCTTGTTCTTTGCTAATGTTTTCAAAATCTTTTTGTTTTTTAATTCATGTAAAACTTATTTTATATCTTAAATGACATAATTTCAATACCTGACGTCTTTGAGGATCTAATAACTGTTTTTGTTGCTAATGGCTTCATTGTGTGCTTTGCAATTTTGGATTATGAGTTCATGTTCAATGAGACTTTATCCTTAGTAATCCCATGAAAACTGGGTTGAGGGTGTGCTTCTCCAGGGAGGATTTGTGTTTGCTTCTTCCACATGCTTCACGGCACTATTAATCCAGGACTGTGTGAATTGTTTAATCCCAAAGTCAGGAGCCATGTCTCTGTCTGTATGACCTCAGGACTTAGTTCAAGGACTTGTAGATGCTCAACATGTGTTTGCTAATTGAATGCATGAATGAATAAAGCACTCGACCAGCTATTCTTAGAGGCCCAATAAGAATTGTAACCTGTTGTGTTAATAAAGGACAATTGTTGCATCAGGAAAATACTAACATTTATTGAGCACCTATTATATGCCAGGTTATCATTCTAAGTGCTTTGTGTGTATTAACTCATTTAATTCTCACTATAACTCTTTGAAGTAGGTACTATTATTGTCCTCAATTTACAGAGGAGGCACAAGACTCAGATAGGCTGAACAACTTGGCCAAGATCACACAGCGAGTGAATGGCAAAACTTGGATGTGAGCCCAGGCACCCTCGAGACATATCTAATCACCACCCTATATTGGAGAAGAGAGCAATAGCAATGACAGGAGAAAAAGCGTAAAAAATTTCAGTACTGGCAAAGGAACTGCGAGAGCCACATAGGCCACACCAGGCATGGGAAGGGACTTGGCACAGTTTTGTATTGTCAGTTAACCCTCGTATGTAGGTTTTTTCCCCCAACTAGAAAAGGAGCAATTTGAAGGCAGGAAACATGGATTACAGCTTTTCGAAATGCTCTATATAGATTTGCTGAATGAACAAATGAATGTTTTGAAACTAAACACTCTGAATAAATTACTTCACATCTTGTGTGTCAGACTGAAATTGGTGATAAATCTTTCACTTTGTATTAAAACCTTAAAATACCTAGATTTGGCCATAGCATGACTGGGTATAATGACACCTTGCATTTGTACTGGTGTATGGTACTCAGGATCCCCTGGGAATAGGAAGGAAGAAACTTGGATTCTGCCTTCATAGGCCCCAAGACTGTCAGGAGCCAAAGGCTACTGTGTTTGTAACCAGTTCCTTTGGCTACTGTCCAAATCTAGGAGGCCCTGGAGGAAAGGGGGGCTTTATTTGCTCTTATCCTCGCTAAGACCAAGAGAGAATTTGAGTGTAGACTCTCAGCAACCATTCTGGGTCTTCCCTCCAGTACTGCTCTGGGGGAATGAAATCCTCAGTTTCCACCAATCTTTGTTCAATAATTACCTGAGGGTTTGCAGTGAGCCTGGGGACAGGGCTCCAGCATGAAGAGGAATGGAGCTGGGGAGTGAGTGGAGGGGTGCGTGCGTGTGTGTGTGGGGTGTGCGTGTGCATGTGCGTGTGCGTGTGTGTGTGTGTGTACTGGCTGAGGGATGAGGGGGGAATACCAGGATTTCAAAGCAATGAGAGTGAGGTTAGGAGGGAGGGTATTGGAGAAGAAATAAGTTTCCAGTTCATGTTGGTTTCTTTTCAAGGACTTCTCCTTTTAGACACAACTTGCCTGGTTCCAGTTTTAGAAGCCCAGATTGGGAAGTTAGTCCCAATTTGGCAGTTAGTTCCTAACGTGGCTTTCTTTATGTGTGTGTGTGTGTGGGGGGGAGCGGATGGGTGGGTGAGTGGGAGGGTGATGGTTAAGAAGGTGAAGGGAAGGACTTTGGTATCCATGTGTGAAGAGAGGCCCTAGGATCAGGAGTTTGCCCTCATGGTTGTGCTAGTGTGTTTATTGGCCCTGTTCTGCTAGGGGGCATACAACAGGTCCTTCTCTCTCTCATCCCCTTGACAGACCAGGACTCACTGCTAGAAAACCCCTGGGAAAGTCACTGCTGAAGACTTTAATGTGGGGCATGTTGGTGTTGAGGAGCTTTGGGGAACATTTAGGTAGCTGGTGAGATCTGGGCTGGAAAGAGAGATTTGGGAGTTAGGAGTATATAAGTGGGAGTTGAAGCTGCCCAGAGGGCGCATATAGAAAGAAAAGCAGAGGAAAGGGCTTATGGAGTGATTATGGCCTGTACGGTGGGAAAAGAGATTGGGAGGAATAAGGGTTTGAGGAGGGTTCATGTGTTCATTCACTCATCCATTCATTCAACATTTATTGAGCTTTATGCCAGATACAGAGTTGAAGAGGAAGTTGGGGATTTAAGAGGGAGAAGGGTTAAGAGGGGATCCCTGGGTGGATCCAGATGAAGGAGAAGGGAGGGGCTCAGTGCCTGCTCCTTCTTGCCAGGAAAGCACATCTGTTCACACAAAGCTGCATCTGTAGTGCAGCCAGCTCTCTCCCCCCTCCTCCCCTCCTCTCTACCCACCCCCGCAAGACGGGGAGCCACATGGCAGCTTCCTACTCCCCAGTAGCCCCCCTCCAATGTTCTTTCTAGGCACTTAGCTGTGGCGCCAGCAACACCCCTTCTGAGAGCTCAGGCAATCCCCAGGGGCGGGTGGTGGTGGTGGGGGGGAGGCCTGACAGTTTGGAGAGAAGAGCCGGAGCAGGCGCTGTCTGTCTGTCTGTAATTAGCTCCAGCTGCTGTCGCGAGGCAGCGCTGGGGGCCGGCAGGAGTGTGAATGCATGTGTATGAACCTGTGTGCGTGGCGCCTCATCACTATCACTCTATTTTTCACTGTACTGTGCGCTGGCTGAGGCCTCGCTGCTCTGCAACCCCTCCTGTCCCTGAGGATCCGGAAAGACAGAGTGTTCCACAGGCAGCACCAGCTTGAATCAGTAATGCTGCAAAGCAGGACAACAAATATAGGCCCCCATATGTCCTGGATACACAAGCCCCTGTTCTGCTTGAAATTAGCAACATCTCACTTCTGCACAGCCTTTTGGCAAAGAGCTTTCACAGCTGCCATGTCATGCATCCTGACAGCCCTGAAGGGCAGCATTTTACAGGTGAGGACTCTGAGGACCAGGGCAGTGGAGAGATTTGCACAGGGTCACCAGGACAGTCGGTGGCAGAGCTGCGTCAGGGATGCAGGTCCTCAGCCTCGTGGCCTGATGGCCTGTCCCCTGCACAGCGCTGCCAGTGAAGCCACTACCGGCTGGTTCTGGCTGCTGCTCCCTACGTCCTCGTGAGAACCTGTCAGCTGTGGCTCCAGGACCTGCCTCAGCAATTGCAGAAACGCTGATGATGCCCATAGCCAAGACCATAAGGCTGAGCCCAGCCTAAAAGAGATTATTTAGTGCCTGTCATGTGCCTACCAGCAAACGGGCACAGCATAGCCCCTGTCCTTGAAGAAATGATAACCGGAATGGGGAGACAACCCTTAGACAGCAAGTCCAAAGGCAATTCCAAGGGCTTCTCTCTCTTCCACTAACCAGTCTAATCCACGACAATGACACAGAGACCCCTTCCATGTTGTCTCTCACTTACCCCAGCCCTGGCAGGGGGACGGGACAGGATGAGTGATGGCTAGGGAGGGTAATGATGAAGGACAGGAAGATGGGAAAGAAAGGGAAGACTAGAGTTTCTACCAAATGCCAGGCACAGTGTGGAGTATACACGTTATACATGTGTCATCTATATTATGTTTGTAATATATATGTGCATGCATGTGAATACATACACACAAACACATACATACATAGTCTTTCCAAGGACTAACTCATCTATTTAGCTCCCTCTCATCCATGTAAAGAGCCTAGGACAGTGTCTGGCACTTAGAAGCACCAAATGGATGCTAAATATTCTTCCTTCTTATCATCATCTTCATTATCGTTATCTACATAAATATTATATAATTATCTCATTTATTTCTTCTAACTCCAGGAGATAGCAAGTATTATTTCCATCCCCAGTTTACAAATGAGGAGACTAATATCTTATTGTATCCAAACCCAGAGGTACTGAAGATATAAAGGAGAACCCGATACGGTCCCAGACAGACTTCGGGGACCTCCCCATCTGGTGGGAGAGACTGAGGCACACAGAAGCCCTTACTAGGCTCTGAGTATATAAAGGAAAACCCGATACGGTCCCAGGCAGACTTTGGGGACCTCCCCATCTGGTGGGAGGGACTGAGGCACACAGAAGCCCTCATGCATGGTCCAGGGTGCCGTGGTAGAGGAACGTAGCTGGGGAAGTTGGGAGGTCTTCACGGATGAAGGAGGTTTGAGCCGGGTCTTGAGGGATGGAGGGTTTCACCAGGGGGGTGGGGGTGGGGGTGGAGTCCATCCCAGGCAGAGGGGGCAGCGTTTGTGTGACTACGGGCAGAGCGCATGTCCCAGAATTAGGACGTGATCGGTGGGGCGCGGTCGGCAGCAGCAGGAGAGAGTGGACGGGGTGGTTGGTGTGAGCCATTCAGGGCTTTGTTGGCCAGGCTGAGAGTTTTGTTCTGTGAGCAGCAGGCAGCCACCGAAAGTTTTTATTAAGGCAGAGGAGTGACCCACCGGGAAGACAATTCTTACAGCACCAGGGTGGGGAAGGATTGAAGGGCCAAGTGGGAGGCCATGTCAAGGGTCCAGGCAAGAAATGGTAAGTGCTCTGATCCAGAATGGTGGCAGTGAGATGTGAGAGGAGGGGCTGGCTCTGGGCACATGTCAGTAGGTAGAAACCACAGGACTGCATGTCCTGGAGGTCAAGGAGAGGGAAAAGGTGACAATGACCCAGAGGTTCCAGCTTGTGTCTGTGGTGATACTGTTAACCAAGGCAGGGAACACAAGACTATAGTAGGCAGGGGGAGTGAGTGGGGACAGGTGACAAGTTCAGTTTGGACTTGCTGGGTTTGGGGTACCAGGGGAACTTCCAAGTGGACATGTCCAGCAGGAAACTGGGACTCTTGGCTTGGAGCCCAGGCAAGACATGGGGGTTGGGAAGTCACCAGGGTCAAAGTGGTATTAGTTGATCCCTGGGACTGGATGGGGTTTCTCTTTTATTTTACTCCTCCAGGGCAAGGACTGGGGACAGAGTTAGGCGAGCCCCAGCATTGAAGGGGCAACGTGTGGGGGGACACTGGCCTGCAGTGAGAAGACACCCTTCTTCTGGCCCTTCCCAGAAACCTTGTCCCCTTTCCCTCAGGATCAGATTCCTCTTTCCAGGGCTGCACTGTGCCCCCAAAGGAAGGAAGGAGGGGAGGGAAGGGGGGAAGGAGGGAAGGAAGGAAGGAGGAAGGAGGGAAGGGATGGAGAAAGGGAAGGAAGGAGGACGGAGGCCTGAGGGAGCTCTGTGTGCAGAACTCAAGTCCACAAAGGGGCCACGAGGCAAGGACAGGACAGTCACTTCAGCTCTTGAGTTCTTTAGCAGGGGAGTGTCTTCTAGTGAAATCCAATGAATTAACGGCTGGTGGGGATTTGGGCAGAAAATACGACAGCTATACAATGACCACTGGAACATTCAGCGTGAGCAGCTGAGTCTTCAGTGCTACGGAGCTGCGAGTACATTCACGGTGCCATTTTTCATGATCCAGTCTGTGCAAACCACAGCCGGTCTCCTAGGAGTCCTAAAACTTTAATTAGACCTAGCAGGTCCCAGAACCAAATCCCATAATCCCATACATCTAATGCAACAAGTTGGCGTGAGGGTTTTAGTCACACTCTGAATGTAAGAGACCTTAAACTGGCATCTTCTTTCTTGAGCCTCTGAATGACCCTTGATCAATCCCTTCCCCAGAAATATTTACCCAGGATGGCCTTGGTCTCCCCTGAAACCCTGAGGACTTCTACTGATTTTTCTGTTAAATCCCTGGGACCACACCCATAATAGTTGTGAGCACTTTATGCACATCAACTCATTTATTCCTCGTGAACGTTATAGACCCATATATATATATAGAATACTGATAGTATCAAGAATAACAGATGTTTGCCAAGTGCTTACTGTAGGCCAGGCATGGTTCCAAACACATTACATGAAATAACTCATAATTCCACTATGAGGTAGGCATATTACTATCTCCATTTTACAGGTGAAGAACAAATCACTGACAGATTAAGTTGCTAAGGTCACGTGCCTCTAAGAGGCCTAGGCTGAGAGTCAAACCCTGCCAGTGTGGCTGCAGTGTGACTATTAACCACTGAGGTCTTCTGTAACCCCCACCAGCTCAAAATGGCTCTGGATGAGCTCTCTGTCCACTTTGTACCTCAGACTGGTACCATCACTGATTTAGGTCTGCAGTCCAGATTTTGAAACTGCTCAGGGTCTTTATGAAGCAGCCTAGGAGCTGCTGCTTGGACAAGACAAGGTCAGGACCCAGAAAGTGTTTCCATGTGCTCCTGGAGAGTCAGGATGTAGGCTGGGGCTCATTATAGGAATCAGAGCCATGTGATTTTCCTCCTCAACTCTGTCCCCATTCCACAAGATGGAGTGCACTGTTGCTTAAAGTATGACCCAAGGAGAGCTTTTAAAACATGCAGATTCTGGGGCTGAAGCCCAAACCCAGTGACTCTGTATCTCTATGGGGACAGTTGCTGGAATAAGCATTTCAGCAAACTCCCAGACTGAATTAGTTTGAGAACCACCCTTAATTGATCTTTGAGAGGATATAGTCCTGTCTTCTGACTCTACAAGGTACCGTAAACAGGCCTAAGGGGGCATGCCTGCACAGAAGGCAGAGCTCCTTGCTGCCACCACACCCCTTGAAAGAGTGAACTTTATGTCCCCAGGAGAGGGCGGGAAGGAGCAAGAGAAAGCTAAGGAAAGCATCTTGAAGTGTCAGCACCCTGGGGCCCAGACAAGGGAGCACCCTGAGGGAGGGAGAGGGGTGTTGGAGGAGAGCAGCAGTGGGCCAGCAGCCTATCGCCACCACAGCTGCAGCGAGCTTTACATGAACCAGAGCCGCAAAGTTTTATGTGGGACTCCTTTCTTTTTGTAAGTGCTTCGGGAGCTGCACTCTCTGGACCTCATCCTTCCAGAAGTGATTCCATTTCACCACCGGGGAATGGGTAGCAAAGCTCAGTCTGTGGATGGGGAAAGCCAAGAAAAAGATTTCATGGGTCTTTAGCAGTGACTCCATTCATTTAGTTAGCTGGAAAAGGGAGTGGATGCAGAACTAGTGGGAGGAAAGGCTTGGGAACACTCTCCTCTAGAGGAGGAAAAGGTGAAGAGGGCCACTTTAAATGAAGAGGATGTGAGCCCCCGAACTCTGGTGTTCTTAGACCTGCACTGAGCAGGACCACCTGCAGCTACAACCCATCCTCAGAGGATGAAACATCCAGCGGACAGCCGGGAGTCTTAATCATTGCCAATTCTTGTTAAGCACTTTCTTTGTAGCAGGCACTGTGCTGGGTTTTACATGCGTCATCTTATTCAATGTTCACAACACTATGTGACAGGTCCTACTCTGACTATGCCCGCTTTACAGATGAGGCTCAGATAGGTTATGTGACTTGCCCAAGGCCACACAGCTCGTAAGTGGCAGAGCCAAGATTTGAACCCAGGTGGTCTGGCTCTAAAACCCTGTCCAGTAGGCCCTAGGAAGGAGCCTACACAGATACATGGGGATGCCTCACCCTTGGCCTGTGGGCAACCCCTCTTCGAACCTTATAGCTCTTGGTAAACAAGTCACTGTATCTACCATGACTCTCCCTGGGAATGAGTTCAATGCTGGTCCCAGAGGAAGGAAAGGAAGGGAGGAGGGTCTCAAAGTCTAAGCCCCTGTGTGTTTCCCCTCTTTTGACCTATCCCCCAGGTTGAAGAAATGACAGGATTGAGGGTCTGCAGAGTATTAGATCTATTTGATCTTTTTGTACTGTGGCCTCTTAACATTTTGGGGAGCCCTAATTCAGTGGTGCAGGTAACTCAGCCTGAGGTACCTTTGCAGAGAATTCTCCTATATCCTATCCCACTCTAGTAGATGAGATCCTTCCTCCTTCCCATATCCCAGATTTATTAAATGGATCTTGGTCTTATTTCCCAAATCTCAAGTGTCTGCCTCAATAATGTGCCCTTTACCCCATTTTAGCAAGAATGGAACCCCCCCTTTCTGCCAAAAGAGCTTCCCTTGACTCGGGTTCTGCTTCTGGACTCCGGCTCTGAGGCTCATGTTTGTACCTACGATGATCTCATGTTCCTCCTCTCTTCTCCTCTCCGTCAGAATCTGCTGTCAGGATCAGCTGTGTCCAGATGAGGTTTAACAGGTTGACCCTCCCAGGAGGTTGGCATTTTAACTGATGTCAAAGCCCTTAGTCAAAAGCATTATATACTTAAGAATTTTCAAGCCCTTGGGAGTGGATAGAGAGAGATTTGGAAGGCGAAGGGAACATTCTTAATGCTCCTGGAATGCCACAAGGTAGACATAAAATTCAGGCTACTGCCAAGCCAGAAACCGGATTATTTTGGTTATAGTCAGAATCCATAACACAGAGCAATCTGTCTCCCCACACCCAACACTCAAGGCTTTGACAAAAAGTTTTGCAGACAATGAGCCTCTATGACCCAAGCATTGTTTTCCCATAGCTCCTCAGAAGGACGAGGCCTGAGAAACTTCATCAGTTACCAAGGACCACACAAACAGGCAGCAGTCAAGGCAAAAACAATTTCCTCCCAAGACTGGTTTTGCTCTATAGCTAGAGAACTAGTCCTATCTCCACCAGACACAAGGTGAATTTCCTTTCTTGATTTCTCCAGAAATGATATTAACATTGTTCTCCTCAAATTCTCTTCACACCCTGTATTCTTAGTTGAATAGAAGCAAGGAGCTGTTTATTTTGCCAATCAGAGAAACTGAAGGAAGCCAGCCTTGGTCTAGTGAGCATCTGGTGCCTTTTCTTTGCTAAGAACAATGTTCCTCCCATGGTGCTGTGTGAAAATAAAAGGGCAAGACATGCTTGCCTTGTCCTGCTCTTACTCACGGCTGAGCAAGTCATTATGAAAGCTCAGAAGGACAAGGACAGTGTTTTTCCTATGGGTCATGGCAGGTTTTCTAAATGGCTTCCTAGCCAAGACATTCCTCACCCTCACCTCCGAACAAATTCTGTACCGTAAGGACGATTTGATCTCAGCGTTGGGGGAAGAGGGTAGGTAGCAGGGCCTGGCTCTGTCATCCTGGGCTATTTTGAGGGAACTTCAGCGGTTCCCAAAAGAAGGAAGAGAAGGGCTGATTCTCCCCTTTGGAGCAGCCATTAGACCTGCTTCAGGGACTGACAAGCCGGCCAGAGACAATGTCCAGTCTCTCAGTAAAGTAATAAAAGCCCCTTTCCTGGGGAGCCTGTAGCTATTTTGGCCTTTCTTTCTATTAAAATAGGAAGGCATTGAAAGGGACCATCTCGCCGCATAGCATGGAGCCTCCGCATTGTGGCAGCATTTCTAACTGCGTTGAGAATCAACCACATTGCTCTTCCTTTTTACCATGGAGGAGTTTCCAGATTCTCATTTATACTCTACCGCTTACAACATCTTTCACTGTTTCAGGAAATTGCTGCATAAAAGATGGAGAAGCCAGCAGGGACTGTGCCCACAATAGTAGCTGTGGTTGCAGTTAAGAAATTCAAATGCCAAGGGTGTGCTTCTCCCATTAAGTCCAACATGAGAAATCAGGTGTGTACAGCATTGATGAACAGAAGACCCCAAAGGACGGGTGGACTTTCTGGTATGCTGGGGAACTTGGGAAGGAACAAAAAGGCATTTTTATTTTCCAAACTAGGAAGCAGTTTGGGGGTTGGGGTGGATGTTAGAAATTCTTCTAACGCTATGGACCTACCCACACCTGAGTCAGATAATGATGACCTTCCCCAGGACCTGCCCTCCTCTTCCCCTCCCCAAAAGACAGCATGAGCTGTCAGTGAGCCCCGGTACTTACAGGTGCAGAGGATTTTAGGAGAGGAAAATGGAGCTCACAGGCTCCCGAATGCCTGCCGAGTCAGTTGCATCAGATTAGGAAGTGATGATCAGAAGAATAAGATGTTTGGAAAATCTTGTTCCCCCTCCCTCTCCACACCCACTTTGTCTTCTCAGCCTGCATCCAAACTTAGACCACCCCCTAGGACATCTCCTGTCCTACCAGGCTGCCTGGTGCCTCCGTGTCCCTTACCGTGGGGGTGCTGGCAGCCGCACTGCCTCTTTGAGCTTGTGGCCCAGCAAGGTAGTCAGGCTCCTGGGATTAGGTTGGCAGGAACAACTGTCCTCCAAATGATCAGCCCAGAGAAAGAGAGAGAGCAAACAAACCCCAAAACGGGTCCAGGATAAAAAGCTCCAGGTCCTTAGCATGCATGTTCCTGGCATATTCCGAAAGTGGCATCCACAGCAGAGAAAGTGTCCCAAAATAGCTCAGGCTGCCAATGCCTCGCTGAAACCTGAGAAAGAATTGCTGAATTCAAAGATCTGGGTCGCTGTGGGTGTGTGATCAAAGTACGGATTTGTTGGTAGGAGGAACTCAAGCCATGAGCTTAGGAGTGACATGAGGTCACCTGGGTCACAGCACTTGCCTAAGTTGGTGGCAGTGTCAGCAAGCTCCCCTGTGCAAAGGCAGAGGATCGGAAAGAGGTCCTAGGGATGCTATTTTCATGCCCAGGTCTCTGATGCTCTAACAATATGAGATAGCAATGCTCTGTTTTCTGCATTTCAAACAAGGGAGCTGATACTGTGCAAAGGTTTCTTTAAGATATTGCTTCATGACTGATGAAATTCCCTTTCCAGTAGATTTTTCATTTCTTTTGGCCTTTGGCGTAAGTAAATGTCAGCTTCTTAAAAATCAACAGAGAAGAGCAAACAGTAGGGTCTCTGTGATATTCTTGGGATTTGAGAAATCTCCCCTCCCTGGCTTCTGACTGGATGGTGTCTGTACATTGCTGCCTATGGTACTGGGAAGGATGAGATCCATCCAGACATGACATTCTGTCTCATTTTTATATTTGCTGAAATCTTGGGATACTCTCCTTTCATCCGGTATGTTGAAAACCTTAGGATTGTCTGCAGAGTGAGGGTCAGTATGTGGAAAGGTAAGTGTATGTTGTTTGTGGACTGGCCCTGGGGTTTAAGAAGAAAAAGCATAGAATTTGGTTTCTAGTTCCACATCTGTCTGTCTTTTGCTGTGTGAATTTGGGCAAGTAACTGCTCTTCTCTGGACTTCAGTTTTCTCTTCTGTAAAGTGAAGACAATAATCCCCATCTTAATTCTAACCCAACAATGTATAGTGAAGATGAACACAGAGAGTTAAAAGAACACTACTAAGGAAAGGGCTTGTCACTCTCAATAAAAGGAGACATTTTTCAGTTCTTCAGGGGACCCTGACTGGTAGCCACTACCCACATCAACATGCCTATAGCACACCTAGTACGTACCACAGGACTAGGTACTGTGGATTTTATGTCTCAGGGTCAAAATTGTTTCTGCTTTCAAGTTGTGGGACTTTCAGCAAGTTGCTTAATGCTCAGTAGTTCAGTTTTCCTATCTGTCAAGTGGGTATACAAACTACTAATAATACAGGTCCACCATCCCTTATCTGAAGCTGTTGGAGCTACACATGTTTTGGAGTGCAGAATTTTTGGATTTTAGAAAAGCAACACGATACATACAACATATATTATATAACACCCCTTAACGGGATCTAGGCAGTATCCTGTGATCCAACACATTATTATTTCTTTTTTTAAAATTTATTTATTTATTTATTATTTATTTATTTATTTATTTATTTATTTTTAATTTTTATTTTGTCAATATACAATGTATATGATTATTATGGCCCTTCACCGACACCTCCCGCCCTCCTCCCTCTCTCCCCTCCCCCCCAAGAATGTCCTTTCCGTTTGCTTGTTGTAACAACTTCAAAAAAAAGTATAGTAGTTATATCTTCTTCCCCACCCCCCTCCCCGGTTTTTTTTTTTGCAACACATTATTATTTCTAAATGGCATGAATGAATAACTTCATGTCAATTCAGGCCCAATTCAGCCACTAAATGAGCTTGCCACAAAATTTCAGTTTTCAGAAACTTTGGGATGTCAGGGAGGCACAAGAGAATTGTGGACAATGAAAGAAGCTAATACTTATTTAGTACCTGCAATGTGTCAGGCATTGTTCTAAGTATGCATTCGCTCATTTAGTTGGCCCAATAAACCTATCAGGTAGGCGGTGTTATTATTATCATCCCCTTTTTACAGATGAGGAAACTGAGATTCAGAGAGGTTAAATCACTTGCGTCCCAGAGCCAGAAAGGAGCAGAGCGGGGATTCCAACCCAGATAGTTTGGCTTCAGAATCTGTGCTCTTAACCACCTTCTCTACCTAATTCATTGGGGCAAAAATGCAGCTTCAAATGCCTACAGGGACCAAGCAGGTTACTGTGAAAAAATAAGGGTGGCTGGCTGGGCACTGAGGCAAACTGGTGAGCACATGCCCCATCTGCGGGGAGCAGCTTACTCAGCTCCAGCTGACTGTTGCCATGTCAGAATGAGGGTCCAAGTTTTCCTGTTTTTCCCAGAGAAGCCAGAAATCCAGCTTTTTAATGTGAAATCTCCTGACTTGTAAATGTTGGCAACTAATTTAAAAATGTTAAAAACATTGTATGGGTCAAATAAAATCTGTCTGTAGTCTGGATCTAGCCTGTGGCTGCCAGTTTGCAAGCTCTGCAATGAGGAAATAGACATGAAAGCGCTCTGAAACTTAAAAACGTGTTCTAGAAACAGAAGGTCTCATTTTAGGGTTAAGTTTTTGTTTTTATTTATTTATTTTTTTCCTTGACTGTGGTCTAGTTTTTTGAAAACTGGTGTTCCTGGCCTGATGGAGATGAAAAGTCGGAATTAAATAGGGACTTCAGTGGACTTGAACACTTCATTCCTTTGGCAGGCTGGATAAATGAGAAGCCTAGGTGTACTGGATGGGCTAAGCCTCAGAATTCTTGCCACACCCACGGGCCCCTTCTAAGGAGTTTCCATCCACAGACCCTAGATGAGGGAAGTAGCAGTTTCTTATGAATAGGTGGCTATGTTTGGTACCACGTGATCCTGCTTCCCCTGGCAATAGCTGATTGAGCCAGGAGAGGGCATCTGATCCGCGAGTAGTCATTCTACAGGCTGGCAAGCGGCCTATGAAGGAACCCGGGGTGAGAACTTTGCTCACCAAGTACAGTGGTGACTAAATTTGGACAATGAGAGCATCTCCCTTGGGGAGTTTGAATACCAGACCTAGAAAGAGTGAGTAGTTGGCAACAGGGACAGAAGCTGAATGCAGAGAAGGTAGGCAGCAGGGCCTATGAATAAGCAGGACCAGGCGAGATCACTGAGCTGCAACTGTGCCAGATACTTTACACATGTTTTGTTTCAAACATTGAAAGAGCCTGTGAGGTAGGTACTGTTATTATCCCTGCTTTACAGATGAGGAAACTGGGGTAAAATAATTTGAAGTGCTGAGGTTCAAGCCCAGGTTTGTTTGATGTTAAAATCAGGGTGTACAACCCCCCAAGTCAGTGGTTCTTAAGCTCTAGAGTGTTTCAGAATCAACTGGGTTAAAATGCAGATGTCTTGGCCTCACTCTGGACCTACTGAAATCTGCATATTAGCGGTCCTCCCAGGAGACAGCTGATGCAGGGTTCCCCACCACACTTTTATTATGAGATACATAGTTTTAGAGGGTATGGCAAGTACCGTTTACTGTGTTGCCTTCACCTTCAGAAACAAGGTTAGTATCAAACTCCAATGTAAAGTTTTTGGGGAACAGGGTCAATTCTGCTAAGAAGAGGACATCAGTTTGTCCTCTTTTGTCAGCAAGGAAGTACTCACTGACGCCAGTTATTTGAGCGAAGATGACAGTATTGAGATGAATGCTCAGCAGTTGTATTTAGGACCCTATACGATCTTCAGGGTGCAGATCTCAATAGCTAGCACATGAGAAGACTTCAGAAAGTCCGTGGAAAAATGGAATTAAGAGATAATACAAATTGCAGGAATTTAGTGCACTGGCAACAAACAACAGGAGAGAAAACTACTGTTGGGAAAATATACGGAAAATGGTCAGGGCCCCTCGGATGTTCGGAGCCTTGCCGAGCATCTGAGGTGGGCATGCACGTGCACACGGGCGTTCCTTGTTATTGTCTAATGTGCTTGTGCATGCGCATCCGGGGTTTTTTTTGGGGGGGGGATTATGGACTTGAGTAAAAAGGACTAACGGCACAGATGCGCGAAGCTTCTAGAGGACGCTCTGGGAAGCCATATTCAGTCGACTGCTCCTGGCTCTGAATAAAGCCTGTTATTTCTTCACCCATGGCTCCTAGGACATTTTCCTATTATCTAGCTAGTAGACCTGAAAGTGAAGGGTTTGTGACCCAGTCTGGACAACGGGCTCGAGGGGTCTGTGAGACCTAGCCCTAGCTTTATAACTACTCAATGCAGACAGAAGCATTGTAGACCATGAGACTTAAAATGTAATCCTACTTGCTAGGCTGATCATAGAGGTTCTTCCCAGCCCTGGAGAAATTGTGTAAAAATCCCATCCACACCCTTATTTACACCATTGATAAAAATTTTGAACAGGAGAGGATCAAGGCTAGAGACTTCCTTCTAGGTTGTTGCAGAACTCCCACTCTGGCAATGGTATCCAGCTAGCTTTGAATTCTTCTGCCTTTAGAAACTTTCCCTAGGAAGACAAGTAATAGTCTGAAGGTTACTTGGAGAGCTTCAGGTCAGAAACTGATTTGTGGTCCAAATGCTTAATAGCATCAGGCATTTATTCCTATAGAGAGCTGTATGGTCCAAGGGGGGGCACAGGTCAAATGTGTTGGCTGAGTCCCTCCTCAGCAGGACTCAAATCTGCACTTGGCAACTTTTATTTCTCTCACGTGGTTCCTGTGGACACTTTACCTATGTTAATGTCCTCAGTTAGGCTAAGGTCAAACTGTGTTCTTCTCTCTTCTGGCCAGAAAGACTTCCTGTCTTACAGGTATCTGATCTTATCTGTGTTGATATTTTAACTCTGAGTAATTCCCTAAAGCAGGTCTTTGGACAAGTGCCCATCCTCTAGGAAAATTGCAGTAGTCCATGGTGCAATGAGAAAGCCGAGTTTTCAATGTTCTGTGAAGAGAAGAGAAATCTATTCCATCTAAAGGACTATCCTTTATTCTGAGATGATTTCCTTCTCTTTTGGTGTTTAAAGAAAGCTCTTTCTTTTTAGGATATGGTAATTTTGGGTTGTTTGTTTTGTTCTGTTTGGTTTCTTAATGGCTTTACTTGGAAAAATAAAAACCTGGCAACCCAATGTTAGTCCCCAATTTTTTGGTTCATGACAGCTGCAAGTCTGGGAACCTGGTCTAATTTTTAGAGTTCTGCTAGTAGGTACCCACTATTGCCACTTATGTTCTAAGTGCTTATAAATTACCTGCTTCATAATCTGTGGCAGAACCTCTCTGAGGATTGACATCAAGCTTACAGCTCTAGAGTTTACAGTATACCGGTCTGTAGTTTCCTTATTTAAGAAAATTGGGACACTGCCCATCTGCAGTCCTCCAGTATCCCTCCTGTTCTCTCTGATTCCACAGATCCTTCAGGACGGCACCTAATGCAAGGCAGTTCCGTTTGCTTTTCTTATAATGTTCTTTTCCCTATAGAGTTGGACATGCATATACATGTTGTTTGGGGAATTTGCAGCACATCCAATGAAAGCGTAATTCCCAACTAACAGTCAAATCCTTTTCTTTGGAGCTACCCAGAACACACCTACCCTCTCTTCCATATGACAGCCCTTCAGAGACTCGAAGACAGTGTGTGACTCTCCCGTGAGTTAGAGCACTGGCTGAGTCAGACAGACCCGAGTGACAAGCCCTGCTTCACTCCCTCTCAGCTGTGAGAGCCAAGGTAAGTTACTTAATTTAAATTTCTCTCTACTTCAGTTCTTTAGCTGATTTATAAAATGGGGGTAGAAACGCACTTCATGGGTTTATTGTGCAATAATGTATGTAAAGTGTTTAACACAGTGCCTGGCATAGTAAGCATGCTATTTCCCCCCTCCTTATTTATAAAGATCAGGGTGGGCATTTTAAGTGTCAGGGCTGTTGGGGAGCAAGGGACTGGGGAGGGTTTCTCCTTCCCTGAATGATCGGGGAAGGCAGAGGATCTTAAAGTAGACCAGGTATTTCTTTATCCTTAGGGTGTCTGTTTCAGTTATCTGTTTGCTAGGGCTGGAGGAGAGGATATTGTAGAGAATCTAGGGAAAAGCTTATTTTCAACAGCTGGAAAGCTATTTGTTGACATATTGAACCATCTCTTGTTTATTCTTATTTCCCTGAGCAGCTAGCCATGCAATCCCCCAAACTCAATTACCTTTTGTGAAGCAGCAGGAGCATGACACCTCCTAGCCATATTGATCAGTGCAGACTGGGTGGGACGTGAGAGACCTGAGAGATGCTAAGCAGCAATTTCTGGGCTTTTGCTTCCTTAGAAGGCCTCCCTTCTCTGAGTTCCTAGAGACTCTGGCTTTAATAAAATGGAAGTCTGTGCCTCAAATGGGCTGAGCATGCAAGAACCCTCTCTCAGCAGCCTCTTTAGAAGCAGGCTGATGCATATGGTCACAAGACTGGAACTTGGAACCCTGGACTGACCAGTGCCAGAATGGTTTTCTAACTGTAGCTCTTTGCACACACTGGGTTTTGCAAGCAATTGCATGATATGAACTCTGAATGCCATTGCAGCTAGAAAAAGTTTGGAAGGAGACACACCCAACTGTGAACAGACAGAGGAATGGAACTTGTGGGAATTGGGGGTTGGGTAGTCTCAAGACTTCAGCTTTATCTATATGGAGGATTTCAAGTTTCTATCCTGAGAAAATATTCCTAGATTACTTGTGTAATTATTAACCATAAGTAAAAGTTAGAAAAACAAGAAATTGTTTTAAAAAACAACAAAAAACCCATCCAAAATAAAAGCAAGCCATTGTAGACACTTTTCAGAGGTTACTGCTGCGCAAAGATCCAAGTGGTGTGACTGTTAAGCTTGTTGGGGGAGAAAAGGTTGCTTGGGTGGGGGGATGTTGGGGATGGCTAGAGAGAGCTTGCAGGAAGAGAAGTGGAGAGGGCTAGAGAGAGCACCCTAGGCAAACAGACCTTTTTAAAAAAGAAAGTTAACCTTTACTATTTTTTTTCTTTTCCTACAAGTATGATGGGTCCATTACAGACAAATGAGAAAATACAGATAAGGAAAATGAAAATAAAAAATCCCCTCTAATTCCGCCATTCTAGTATGGTCACTGTTAACATTTCAGTACATTTCCCTCCAGATTTTTTTTAATGCCAAAATATACATGCTTATTTTATAAAAATCAGATAATTATGTACACTCTAGAATATAATTTCCAATGGCTATATTAGTGACTGCTACAATTGCACCATGATTCATTTAATCATTTAAACAAATTGTCTCTAACATCAGGTGTTTGGGTTATTTCCTTATTATCATAAACAACAGTGCTCTGTAGCTATGTGACAGTGGGAAAGCTAGTCAATTTGTCCCTGCCTCTGGTTTCTCATTTGGGAAATGAAGGTGATAACTACCTCACCTCAGTAACTACCTCATAGGGATGTTGTGGGTATCAAATGAGATCGTGTAGGTAAAGCACTTGGCGCAGTGCCTGGCACAGTAAATGTCAGCTCTTATTATTAGGTATAATAATGATAATAATTATAGTTATTGTTGTTAATAGAGTGGGTTTTCTGTTTTGGTTTAGGGGGAGGGAACAGCGACTGGAATTTTTCTTTTTGTGTACACTATAGTGAGCTCTGGGGTCAGACAGAGCTGTGTGCTTTTTGTCATGTCAATTCACCTCATTAAGGCTCAGTTTCCTTATCCACAATCTGGAAATTAAAAGGACCTAACTCACAGGCTAGTTGCAAAGATCAAATGAGATAATGCTCGTGAAGCCCTCAGCAGCATTCTTGGCATATGGGAAGAGTTCAGTCAAGATCAGTTGGTATCATTATCATTATTATTATTACTACAATGATTCAGCCATTTGTAATAAGAAAGTTTCCTTTCTTGGTGGCGCGGGGTTGGGGGTGGGGTGGGGGAGATGGCAGTGAGTAGAGCACTTAGAGTGTTTCTAATTGCTTGTCCCATTATAAAGAGGGAAAGTGATTTTGGAACCAGACTGATTGGGGCTCAAGTCTGGGCTTTGCCATTAACTAGCTCTGTGACCTTGGTCACATAAACTTCTCCAAGCCCGCTTCCCCATTTATAAAATGGGAATGATGTCATTGCCTACCTTATGGGTGTTGCTAGGAAGCCCAAATGATATAACTCACATATAGTGCTCAGTTATTGTTGGTTGCTAACATAAGGTTTGTAATGGCTTGAATGCTTCCCTCGCCAAACTGAGTCCCTGTACCTGGGCTACTTACATCTCACCTGAAGGCTTTGCCCTATTCAGGGCCCAGTGACCAATTCTGCCCCTAGACTGAGGATTTAAGTGGTAGTGATTCAAGAAGACTGGAGGACTCTGGTAAACCTTTCTGCTAGTTCTACTCTGACCTTGTGCTCCAGTTCTAGAAAGCAGGCTACAGCCCTGTTTCTATGGGCAAGCCATCACCTGGTATGCTCAAGGCTGGTGTGTTTTTCCTGCCAGCTGTCTGAAATCCATGGAGCCCTGCTATTGAATCCTGGCCCTGTGGCAGGGACGCTGGTTGCCAGATTTCCCCCTGTGTCTCTGACACTGGGGCAAATTGGCTTTTTTATGATCATGATTGCAGGGCTCTTTTAAGGTGTTTGCTCCCCAGCCTCAATGCCCATCCTCCCAACCCCCAGGTTGCCTGCATGTGAACCTCCTTGAACATTTCTGATGCTGTTCCACACAGTCTCCAGCCCTGGTTCCCCTACTTTTAAGCTCCTGCCTGTGCTTCCATATGAGACCAGTTGCAGCGCCTGGCTTCCAGGACTCCTGTGTCTGCCCAACTGCAGAGGGTGTAGGTCTCATTTCCTGAGTTGGTACCCTTTCAGTCTCATCTCTTTACTTGTGTCAATCTCCTCTTTTCTTTGGGACAGCCAGAGGCAGGCATAGTGGGTTGGAGTGTAGGCTGGTGGGACTATTGGGGGTGAGGGGGAAGAGGAGTGGAGTTGCATAGGCCAAGTGCTAAAGTAGAGCTTCTGGAGGGCTGTCAAGTGAAAGGCGGCCAGAGGCAAATGTCAGAGCCTATATAGAGGCAGGAATCTGGGACCAGAGAGACAGAGCAAGCACTAGCAAGTCAGGAGCAGTGGGGCAGGTGGGCGGGCAGGCTGGCTGGCGGGCAGGAGGGGGGCGTGGCAGGGGATAGCTAAAGGAGATTGCAGAGAACAGCTGCTGGTACTGGGTCTTACTTGCAATGAACTGGCTGGGCACGGGGTATAAGTCAATTGGCCAGACTAAAAGATCTGGGGGTGCAAAGGACACTCTTCCCCTCTTTTCTGTAACTGGCAAGGTAAGATCTTTCTGAGTTTTGCCTGGTGGGAAACTGTGGCATGTTTAGGGATTTTTCTAAGGATGGGAGATGGAGATCTATGACTGCTCTTTTGATTCATCTTTCCCATTGCCCCAATTCTTAGAATAACCAAGGTGTCAGCCAGTATTTCTTTTAGGACACTCCATCTTGGGGTTGTCCAAGCTGGAGATAGAGGGAGGGGTCTTGGTAAAGTGACTGAGTGAGGGGGAAAGGTGTGTCATTATAGCATAGAGGTGAAGAATAGGGGGCTTTGGAGTTAGATGGACCTGGGAATCTATGTGACTGCAGACAAATTATTAAGCTTCTCTGGGCCTTCACTTTCCCATTTGTAAGATGAAAGAACAGAACTACCAAAGTCTCTTAGTGTTGCTGTGGGGACCAAATGACATTATACATGTGAACTGCCTAGCAGAGTGCATGCCAGTCAGTGCATGCTCAAGAAATGTTCACTGTTGGTATTTCTGTTGCTAGTTTTCTCACTATTACTATGGAGGCACAAGTCCATGAGACTGATGACTTTTGTGACATTGTCCCAAAGTTGCAAGTCTTCCAGTTTTGGCATAGGCAGGCTCTGGGGATGTGTCAACATTGTGTAATATCTGCATTGGTTTACAAGCTGCATGTCAATGAGCCCCTTCAGGGGCTGCTTGTGGGAGTGGGCTGGAGGGGCGGGGGCTCTAAGATTGCCCACCCCCATGTCATCAGAGAAACCTGAAATTTGTACATGCTATAGACTAATGAGCCAGGTCAGAGAAATAATTAAATGCAATCTTAGGGATGTCAAAGAGTAGGCAACCCCAAGGAAGAGATGAGGGTTAAAGACATACAGTTTGTTACTGTGGCAGTGACCCTATTTTAGCCCCAACTCTGGTTAATCTGAGAGGACTAGTAAAATGGGAATAATAATACTACCTGTCATGCAGAGTATTGTAAGACCCAAATGGGATAATGCTTGCAAAGCCTTGCACATTGTAGACAGTTTAAAGTTGTGTACAGTTGCCTAAAGTACAGTGCCTGGCACATATTAAGTGAACAGTAAATAGTAGTATTTATTTATAGTAGTGGTGGTGGTGGTTATTGTTATTAATAATAATGATGATAATAATAAGAAGGACGCTCAGTTCATGGAATGCTTGCTGCTCCTAGTGATTGATTAGATAAATGCCTTCCTTTTTCTGGAGGATTTTCAGGGCCATCGGGGTAGTAAAATGGGGACCATTGGCAGGATTCAGGGAACCCTAGGAACTAATGATTATCCTTTGGGAAAGGGCTTTCCTGTTCAGGCCTGCCAATACCTTGGCCAGCTTGCGAGTGCTGCGGTGGGATGGAGTGGAGCCCAGGACCCCACACTTCCCCCAGTTGGCCAGAAGGTGGTGCTGCCGCTTCATTCGATCCAGGATTGCCCAAGCTTGTGGCTGCTGAGGTTGCTGGCATTTATAGCTTTTATAAGTGGAGAGACTGTGCTGTGTAACTGAGTGGGTTGGTTTGAAAAGGATAGAGGCAGAAGGGATATTTGCTGCAGCTTCAAAGTTGTTCATTGCTGCACAGCTTCTTTAACCTGATCAGCTCATCTTCAATGCCGCATACCTGGCAGCATATAAAAACAGGCCTCTAGCATGAATCATTTGTCTTTTTCCCAATCTTTTTGATATTGGCTTTTGATCTCTAAACTTGTTTCCTGTTTACAGATTTTCTGGCTACCTGGGCTTCAGCAGGACACCTGATATCATAACGTTAGGGGCTCCCTCTGCACTGTCCTGTCCTGTGGCCAAGGCAGATATATCAGTACCCTTACATTCACAGCAATTCAACAATATGATGAGGGAGGATAATAGTGACTCCTCAAACAGGGAGACAACCTTCTCTAGACCAATGACAGAGACCACAGCAGAGGCCCAAATTCTGCATTCTCATGCACAGTTGCCTACAGTCTCAACTTCAGCTTCAGACCCTGGAGGGATATCTACACAGCTGATGACATCCCCGGCCTTTGACACCATGTCCACACCTCTAATGGGAACACCAAATTCTGGAGCATTGTCCCCACCATTAATGTCAAACTCAGACTCTGAGACACTGTCCCCATTGCTAATGCCAACCTCAGACCCTGGAGCACTGTCTCCATTGCTAATGCCAACCTCAGACCCTGGAGCACTGTCCCCATTGCTAATGCCAGCCTCAGATTCTGGAACATTGTCCCCATTGCTGTCCACTTCAGACTATGGGTTAATGTCCCCAGGGATGATGACTATTCCTGATTTTGGAACGATGTCCGCAGCACTAATGGCAGCATCAGATTCTGTAGAGTTATCACCATTGGCAATGCCAGTTCAATCCTCTGGAACAATGTCTACACCTATAATGAGCACCTCATCCACTGAGGCAATGTCCACACCGTTAATGCTAGCTTCAGATCCTGGGGCGATGTCCCCACTCCTAACACCAGATATAAACCCTGGAGTGATGTGCACACAGCCAATGCCAGCTCCAGGCTCCGAAGCAATGTCCCCACTGCAAATTACAGATGAAGACACTGAAGCAATGTCGAAAGTGCTAATGACTGCCTTAGCCTCTGGAGAGATATCTTCACTGCTAATGTCAGACATGGACTCTGAAGTGATATCCTCACTGATAATGTCAGCTTTAGCTTCTGAAGAAACATCAACCCAGCCAACAAGCACCCAAGACTCTGAGGGAATGTCCACTCCACTCATGACAAGCCCAGACTCTGGAGTAATGTCTTCACTGCTAATGTCGGCTCCAGGCCCTGCAGCACAGTCCACACCACTACGGTCAGTCCCAGATGCTAGAGAAATATCCACATTACAAAAGCCAGCTCCTGACACTGAAGCAATGTCCTCACTGCTAATGATGGCCCTAGCCTCCGGAGTGATGCCTGCCCAACCAAAGCCAGCCCCAGGTTCTGGAGTGATGTCCCCACGGTTAACACAAAAGCTGGACTCTGAAATCATGTCTGCTCCACCAATGACAGCAACAGCCTCTGGGGTGATGTCCACCCCACCAATGAAAGCTTCAGGCTCTGGAGCAATGTCCACACCGCTAATGAGAGCCCCAGCCTCTGGAAATATGTCCACGTTGCAAAAGACAGTTCCAGCCTCTAGAGCAATGTCCACCCCACTGATGACAGTCACAAGTTCTGGAGCAAGGTCCACAGAACAAATGTCAGCCACAGCCTCTAGAGTGATGTCCACACAGTTAACAATGGCCAAAACTTCTGGAGCAATGTCCACAGGCTTTATGAAAGCCACGGCCAGTGGAACAATGTCCACACAGCGAATGAGAGCACCAGACTCTGGAACTGTGTCCACACCGCTAAGGAGAGCCTCAGCTTCTGAAGTGATGTCCACGCAGCCAGTTATGGCCACGGCCTCTCAAATAATGTCCATGCCACAGCTGACAGCCTCAGCCTCTGGGTCAATGACCATGCTGCAAATGAGAGCCCCTGTCTCTGAAGCAATGTCCATGTCACAAATGAGAACCACAGCCCCGGGATTGACATCCACATCACAAATGAGAGCCATGGCCTCTGGATCAACGTGCACACTGTTAATGAGAGACACAGCCTCGCGAGTAATGTCCATGCCACAAATGAGCGCTCCGGCCTCTGGAGCATTGTCCAAGCCACTAAAGACATCCAAAGCCTCTGGGACAATGTTCATGCAGCAAATGACAACTGCAGCTTCTGAAGAGATGTCCACACTGCTAATGAGAGACACAACTTCTGGAGCTCTGTCTGTGCAACAAATGACAGATGTAGCCTCTGGAGGAATGTCCACACAGCTAATGAGAGCCACAGACTCTGGAGCTATGTCCAGGCCACTAATGAGAGCCCCAGGCCCTGGAGTAATGCCCGCATCGTTAATGAGAGCCACAGCCTCTGGAAACATGCCCAGTCAGTCTACAAACACCCAAGACTCTGGAGGGATGTCCACGTTGCTCATGAGATCCATGACCTCTGGAGGAATGCAGACAAGAGCGCCAGCCTGTGACATGATGTCCACACCAACAATGAGAGCCTGGGCCTCTGGAGCAATGTCCACACCACTAAGGAGAGCCTCAGACTCTGGAGAGATGTCTGCACTGCTCACAAGAGCTTTATCCTCTGGTGAGATGTCATTGCCACTGAGACCCCCAGCTTCTGGAGGGATAGCCACCCCTCTGAAATCCCCAGCTTATGGAACAATGTCTGCTCCACAAATGACAGCCACAGCCTCTGGAATGATGTCCATGCCGCAAATGAAGGCTCCAGTCTCTGGAGCAATATCCATGCCGCTAATGAGATCCACAGCCTCTGAAGCTCTGTCCATGCCTCAGATGACATCCATAGCCCCTGGAGGGATGTCCATGCCGCTGATGAGAACCCCAGTCTCTAGAGCAATGTGCACACCAAAAATGATACCCACAGCTTCTGCAGACATGTGCACAGTACCAATGCGAGCCCCAACCTCTGGAGGGATGTCCCCACCACTAGTAAAAACTCCAGCTTTTGGAACTATGTCCATACCACTAAGGAGACCCTCGGCCTCTGAAGCTGTGTCCACAGAGTTAATGAGAACTCCAGCCTCTGGAAAGATGTCTATTACACAAATGACAGCAATGGCCTCTGGAGGGATGTCTATGCCACTAATGAAAACCACGGCCTCTGGAGCAATGCCCACACTGCACACCAAAGTTGCAAGCTGTAGATCTATGTCTTTGCCACAAACAACATACACAGCTTCTGGAGGGATGGCCACATCACGATTGAGAGGCTCAGCTTCTGGAGCAACGTCCACACCACTTATGAGAGGCTCAGCTTCTGGAGCAACGTCCACACCACTTATGAGAGGCTCAGCTTCTGGAGCAACATCCACACCACTTATGAGAGGCTCAGCTTCTGGAGCAACATCCACACCACTTATGAGAGGCTCAGCTTCTGGAGCAACATCCACACCACTTATGAGAGGCTCAGCTTCTGGAGCAACATCCACACCACTTATGAGAGGCTCAGCTTCTGGAGCAACATCCACACCACTTATGAGAGGCTCAGCTTCTGGAGCAACATCCACACCACTTATGAGAGGCTCAGCTTCTGGAGCAACATCCACACCACTTATGAGAGGCTCAGCTTCTGGAGCAATGCCCATGCCACTACTGAGAGCCACAGCCTCTGGAGGGATGTCCATGCCACAAAAGACCACCACAGCCTCTGGAGGAATGTCTACACCCCTAATGAGGGCCCCAGCCCCTAGAGCAATGTTCACACCACAAACAGCCTTTGGGATGATGTCCACTCTGGAAATCAAAACCACAGACTCTGGAGGGGCATCTACCTCTTACATCAACACCACAGCTTCTGGCTCAAAGTTCACACCTTACATGACTGCCACAACTCCTGATACAATGAACCCACCACCAAAGGAAGTGCCATCCTTCGGAATGTTGACCCCAGCACTCTGTTACCTCTTGGAAGAGCAGGAAGCGGCCCGGGGTTCATGCTCTGTGGAGGAAGAGATGGAGGTTGATGAGGAGAAGCAAATGAAGGGATTTTTGGACGATTCAGAGAAAATGGCGTTTCTGGTGTCTCTTCATCTGGGGGCAGCAGAGAGGTGGTCCATCTTGCAGATGACGGCAGGAAATCCCCTCTCAGATGAAAATAAATCTTTCCTGAGAAGATCACAGGGTTTATATGACTCCCTATCTGAGATAGACATACTCAGTGCTATTCTTTGCCATCCCAAGCAGGGCCAGAAGTCAGTCAGGCAGTATGCCACTGACTTCCTCCTGCTGGCCCGACATTTGTCTTGGTCTGATGCCATTCTACGGACTAGGTTTCTGGAAGGACTTTCGGAAGCTGTTACCACCAAAATGGGTCGGATCTTCCTGAAGGTGGCCAGCAGCTTAAAGGAGCTGATAGACAGGTCTCTCTACACTGAGTGCCAGCTGGCTGAAGAGAAGGGTTCCCAGGGCAAGTCAAGCCAGGTTCGTCCAACAGCCTGTAAGCGGAATAATGAGGAGGCCATGGAGAATGAACTGAGTTCTCAGCAGCAGACTGAGGAGGTAATGATGGGGAAATACACTCTGCTCCTTTGCATAGAATAGGGAAGAGGCAAGGGGAGTAATTGAGCTGCTAGCAAGCATGGTTATGCAGTTAGTTTGGGTGTATGAGCCACTCTGAGGAGCAGTGTCCCACCCAAGTGACTGAGGACCTGGGATGGTTAAAATAGTGTCTTCTGATTATGAGGGAATTGGCGAGGCTCAGTCCCAACTCTCCACTTATTCCAACTGTGATTCTTAGGGAGAGGTCTTCTTTTGAGTGCTGGGTCCCACCTACAGCCACATGTGTTATGGACTCAGGTCACTAGGGAATTTGGCTAGCTTGACCTTTGTTCATACTTTCTATGAGTAAGATAAATTAGCCGAGTTCCTTGATCTGCTGAGTTATTGAACTTATCCAGGCAGATAACATCCCTTGTTATTAAGTATGGCCCTCACCTCTGCTGTTTTTTTGTCTCACTCCCAGCACCAGCATGTTCCCAAACGCTGTTACTACCTGAAAGAGCATGGAGACCCTCAAGAGGGTCTTCACGACCACCTTCGACAGAGCACAGGCCATCAGAAGGCCCCCACTGACAAGTAAAGCTCCCTGGATTCTTTTCCTGCGACATCTGACTCGGCTGCTAACTTGAGGACTGGTTCCTGGACCCATTCCATTCAACTACATCATAAGCCTTGTTGCCTTCACCCTCCTGCCGCCGCCCCCCTCTCCCCCAGGCACATCCCATCTTATCTCCCACTTGGCTGACTTGACCTTCTCTTTCACCCACATGCCTGTGACCTGCCCTGACAATCAGTGTGGACTACAAGAGCGTATGGTGTACCATTGAGGCCAGTCCTAGTTCTTGGTCTAGGGAGACGTCTAGGCAGGAGAAATCATATCCTACCTCAAAAATACCTCAGAGTGTCTTGCTATGTGTCATCAGGCAAAGTTGAGGGAACCCTGGTTCCATTTTGCCTGACAGGGGAGCCAATAAGGAGAGCGATGCCCACTCCTGTACCACCCTTTTAACCCAGCAGACTTGTCCATACATGCCCCAACTCATAGCACCTAGAATGGGTCTCCAGGGCCCTTGCCCTGTTTATATTCTCCATCCTGAACCATTTGTTTTGACCCATAATAATCATAATAATAGTGATAGTACTGGCTAACAGTTGTTGATAACGTACCATGTAACAGGTACGGGCTAAACCCTTGACAAGCACCATCTCACTACATTCTTACAGTAACCCAACTTGTTCTAGTGTTGTCAGCTTCTGACCTCTTGATCTGCTGTTTATGGTCCTTGTCATGTCTCTCACTGTGGAATTTCTAGCTCTGACCTCTGGGTGATCGCATCACTTGTTAGTTGCCCTCACTCCCCTTGGCTATTTTGCTTCATGGCCAGCACTCTTGATAAGGGTCTTGGTCTCTAAACAGGCATAGATAGTTAGAACATAATATGAGCATTGTTTGCCTTCAGGTGGTGGAGTTATGGGTGTTTTCTATTTTCTTCTTTCTACTTCTCTGTACTTTCCAGATTCTCTACAGCAAGCATGTATTACATTTGTAACCATAAAAGTAAATAAAGTTCATTTACCACAAAAGCAATTCATTGTGGCTACTGGAATTCGACTTATTCAGTCCTTCATTCAACCAATATTTATTATCTTATGTGTCAGCCACTGTTTTGGGGACAGACAGATAAGAACCTTGCCCCAATTACCAGGGCTGTTGCCTCAGGAAAAAGAGGGTGTAATAAGTTGGGAAACACAAATTCCAGGTTGGGGGGGCGGCTGGCCTCTGGAGAGACAGCTTTCCCGCTCTTCTCTGGGCCTGTTGGCTCACACCTGGCTCAGTCCAGGCCCGAGTGGACTTCGGACATCCATGTTCCACCAGGATTGCTCTTAGCTAAGAAGAGCACTGAGTTTTCTCTGTATTGAAAAAAGAAATCAATGCTGTAGAAGTCACAACTCATGTCTGGAAAACGTATACAGGAAGGAAAATGTCTTAAAAATGAAACTTGTTTTCTCATAGCTGTGATAATGAAGATCAATAGCAGTTATTTTCCTTATATTTTCTCCCCAGCCAATCTTCTTCCTTTTGCTTTTACCTCTTCTTTCCTTCATGCCAACATCACTAGAGACAAATGGGACAAAGCCCAATCGTATTCCATCAGAGCTCAGTTCCCGTTTTTCTACCCACCCCAAAGGTTATATGTAGAAGTGTTTCAAGAGCCACTCAGCATCTACACAAAGCTGGGCTATCACATGCCCAACTACTTGTGACAATTTCCTCTGCTGAAAAGTGGTGTTTCAAGTATCTCCAGGCCTCACTGGCCCATGGGGAAAAATAAGGTCCCATAAGTAGGAAAAACTCAGATGTCACCAACCCTTGTCCCCACCTGTGTTATAGGTCCTCAGTCCTTTGAAAGTTTTCTCTGGTTATTTGTGGAAGACTCTACCAGTCTCATGTGCTCTAAAGTTGTCCTCTCCTGTTGTTTGGCTGTGGGAACACTGGGTCCTGCTGGCGGAGGAGTGGATTCTGGGGCGCTTAACAGCTGCCCATCCTCGTGGGGCCTAAATGGGGCCGCCCTACCTTCTGGCAGCTTTGGATGAAGGCACAGATGGGTTTACGCAAAAGGATGGGAATGCCCCTTTTAGTTCTGTCCCAGACTCTGTCACCTGGATGCTAAAATGACATTGCTTCTACCGTGTGTCTCAGTGAAGCCCCTGTGAGAAAAATGGCTTCAACTTCTTCCTGCAGTAACATCTCCCTGTCTGGCTCAGACTTTCGGACTTGATTCCTGTGCCTGGAGAGAAAAAGCCCTCAGGTCCTCTGTCCAGAGTCACCCTTCAGCCTCCATTCTTGTTCTTCTACCTGGTCTCTATCCTTGCCCACCCAAGGCATGGTAAATCCACAGATCTCTTCAAAACCACTTTGCTCCCTGTGATGAGATGCCAGGAACCCTCTCCACGCACACAGTCCTTAGGGCATGGTTGGAGGGCAAATGTCATCGTGTCCTGTTTCTCCATCCTTCTGCCATCCTCTCACTCACCATCTGGTCTCTGTCTCTGCTCCTCAGGAACCAACAGTATATAGAACCTTCTCTTAAAGACCACTGTCCCTATGTAAGTACAAGTTAGGGCTGCCGCTGAATGACAAATCCCTCAGACAGTTGCCAGATATTTCTGAGTCTCATTTTGGGCTCAGCCAGGACCCCACTACACCAGAGTAGTTTGATTAGATCAAATGAGGGACACTTTTCCTCCATTTCTTCCAATAGACCATTGCTCGAGAACTTGAGGCACCCTTAACCTCATTCTCCAACTAGAATATTACAGATAAAATTCTCCAACTAGAAAATTACTCGCCGTACCTCAGAGGTAGAGAGAAATTTCCTCCCTGCCCCATGTGTTGTGTATTTCCTTCCTTTTCACCTGGTCCGAAAGCTCTGTGCAGCTGGGCCAGCTATGGGTTAAGGGAAGCAAGCTGCTAGATCTCTTGTGACCAAATAGAAGATTTAGCAGAATAAACATTGTAGAAAGTTGAAATGACCACTGAAAAGGGGAGACTTGACTGTGAGCAGCTCTGTAAGATCTTGTTATTATCTGTTAAAAGGGATCAGAATATGCCACCCCAAATATGCTGCTTTGGCATTAGAATCATTTTGAGCTGAAGGCAATTAAGCAACAAATGCAAAAAGAGCTCTTTGCCCTCCTTCTGTCTGCCAAAAAGCAGGATATAAATTTCCCTTTGTGAAAGTGTTCCCCCTCTTCTCTCCCCATACTATGAGGAAGACAACCATTGTCACTGAAGGCAGAAAGTCGGCACTTATACAGATCTATACAAGTAAACCTTTCTAAAATAATCCTTATCTTCCATTAGTTTCCCCCATATATTTATCTTCCCACAATTTACTGCCCCTAGAAGCCCAAACCCCCTTTCCTTTGTATTCTCACTTCTCCACAAATTATGACCCTTTGTTAAAATGGTATATAAGCCCCTGGGTCTGTTTCTTTGTGTCTTCACTTCTTTTTTATGAAGGCCTCTGTGTTACTAAAAATGAACATATTAACATCAAATAAAATTTGTGTGCAATTCCTGCTGTTAATCTGTCTGTTGCCAGTTTAATTTGCAGGCCTCAGGTACATAATATGAGAGAGTAGAGAAAAATTTTTTTCCTCCCCTGCACTGTAAACCTAAGGTTCTCCCTGAGGGGGTTAAGAAGTGGGTGGGGGAGGATAGGGCTAGTTGGGACATATTCAAGATCCAGTCTCTTCAGGGTTTCTATTTAAATTGTGGGGACAGGTTTAAAAGTAAATCCATGGCCAAAGACTGGCAAAAGCCACAGTTTAATATTAGCAACTATTGAGCACTTAATGTGGGCCCACGGTCTGAACTAATTACATTATCTTGATTATCTCATGTAATCTTCACAACAACCCTGAGAAGTAGGTGGTCTCATTAATTCTATTTTATAGACCAGGAATCTGAGGCACAGAGAGGTTAAGTAACTGGCCCAAGGCTACAGAGCTAAGAAGCAGCAGAGCTGGGATTTGAATACATGCAGTCCGACCCCAGAGCCCACATATACAACTGCTCCACTATATATACAGCTTCGTTATTCAGAGCCAGATGGCCCCTGTGAGGACTCATCCTGTTCTGAATAAATTTGCCACTGAACAGCAGCCAACATTGGAAACTCGTAATGTTGGAGGACTGAGCAAAAACTTCCCCTTCCCCATCTTAGATCTAGAAGTGAATCCTCCTGGGGATATTTGGGGAAAGTCTTCAATATTCAAGGAAAAGAATCAATAATTGTGGAATGCTATTGAGCTTAGGAGGTTCGGCCCAGGGTCTAGCTGTAGCCTCAGAGTGGAGCAGCCTCTGTTCTGAGCTCTGGCCTAAGAAGGAGGCTAAGATTCTCCCTTGGGGATCTTCCCTTTGAGAAGAAATTCATTTTAGGCCCAGGGATCTGTGGAAGGGTACAGGACTCTGAAAGTGGAAGGGATTTTTATGGTTACACCGAGAGCTGATACTTCTTTCTCAGCACTTATTTTTCCCTCTTTTTCACTTCTCCCTTAGGAAAGGGGAGAAGTGTGAAAGGAAGGAAGATGATTAGTTGCTTAGATACTTCATACCGGTGCCCACTACCACCCCCTCCAATGGAAGGTTAATCTAGTTCTAACATTGGGGGAAGGTACACACACTAAAAAGGCACCAGACACTTCCAGTTTCAGCAACTTGACAGAGATAATCTACAGTGGCTTCTCCCATTATAAACTCAAAGAAATGCTGGATAAAGTGTGGGAAAAAACTCATAGTTGAGCCTGAAATAAACAAAGGGAAATCCCCAGGGGCAGAAGACAAAGCACAATCTTAATGGAAGACCAATAAACTCTTGAGCCCTCTTGGGCCAGAGTGGTGGAGTCAGGAGAGATCTGGGCTAGCTGACAATGAAATGTTTAGCTAGCATGTGAGGAACAAAACTGTGAATCTCTAATTCTGTACACACTGCTCAGCTTCCACTCAAGGGTCAGTATGAAACAAAGACATTTTCTGACAAAGACTGAGACAATTCACCATTCATAAAAAGGTGCTGCACTGAGAGCGAGGCTGGACCTGGGGAAGCTGGCAAGATTAAAAAAAAAAAAAAAAGGCCCCCACCCTTTAACAACCTTTGCTGAGAATTTTACTGATCTAAACACTGATGTGTAAGTGGTTATGGAATGGACTGACCCTTGCTTTCCCACAATTTCCTCTAATATATATTTTTTAATTAATTAATTTTTTTGGTAACAGCTTTATTGAGATATATTCACATGCCACATAATTTACCCATTTAAAGTGTAAAGTTCAATGTTTTTTAGTATATTCACATAGTTGTGCAATGATTGCCACAATCTAATCTTAGAACATTCTCATCACCCCAAAAAGAAACCCTGTACCCTTCTTTAGAAGTCACTCCCCATTCATCCCTCCCTCTAGCCCCTGGAAACTACTAATCTAATCTCTGCCTTTATGGATTTACCTCTGGACATTTCATATAAATGGAATCATATTTCATGTGGCCTTTTGTGACTAGCTTCTTTCACTTAGCATAATGTTTGCAAGGCTCATCCATGTTGTAGCATGTATCAGTACTTCATTTCTTTTTCTAGCTGAATAATATGCATTGTATGTATGTGTGTATAGATATATGTATATATATATATATACATACATATACATACTACATTTTGCTTATACATTCATCAGTTGATGGACATTTGGGATGTTTCTACCTTTTGGCTATTATGAATACTGCTGCCATGAAATTTGTGTACAAGTTTTTGTGTTAACATACATTTTCATTTCTGTTGGGGAGATACCTAGGAGTAGAATTGCTGGAGCATATGGTAACTCTATGTTTCACCCTTTGAGGAACTGCCAGACTGTTTTCCAAAGGAGATGCACCATTTTACGTTCCCACCAGCAGTATGTAAGGGTTCCAAGTTCTCCACATCCTTGTCAACACTTGTTGCTATCTGAGTTTTTGATGATAGCCATCCCACTGTGTGTGAAGTGGTATCTCATTGTGGTTTTGAATTGTATTTTCCTGATTGATAGTGATGTTGAGCTTCCCTCTACTATATTTTTATTACAAACTCAACTCTCCTGCAACATGTTATCATGAACATTGTTGGAAGGCTCCACTTCAGGAGAATATGCTGGGAGAAGCCACTGCTCCTGCTGTTCTCCAGCCCACTCCCAACCATGCTATTGCCCCAAACGTTTTCAAGATAGGAAGAGGAGGGTTAGAAAGACTCATGGCCCCACTCAGACCCTTAACAGCTTTCTTTCAACAGTAGCCTTCTGCAACAATGTTTGCCATAGAACAAAGCTGAGTGTGGGCTTGTCTTTTGGGGTTTGCTGGAGTCTCAGAAACTCTAGCTCAAAGGAGAATTCCCAGGGAAATACAGCCTCACTCTTGTGGATTTTTCCTCCTTCCACCAAAACCTAAAATAACCTAAACAACTCATTGCTTTGGTCATTCATTGGGCTAGGACCCTTTCTTATTCTGACACCACTCAGAGTTTCTCCGTAACCTGATCACCAAAGGTTAACCACCTCCACCCTGGGAAGAAGAGGAAGAAGGAAGAGAGAGAAAAAAAGAGGGGTCAGGGGGAAGGGGAAGAGAGTAATATAAGATGAAGATCTGGGTTCCAATTTCAGCTGCGCCTGTGACAACCTGTGTGACTTTGGGGAAGTCACTTGACCATTCCGGGCTGCCGTTATCCCATCTTTACCACTATTAGATTGTCATTAGGGAGCTTGACTAGGTGATAACTCCCTTTTCATTTAGACATGCTCTGGGTATAGGAAGGGGTCTAAGTGGCCTGGGGAGAAAACCGCTGGGGCGGAAGCCCAGTCTGAGCCATTGCTAGAGGGCAGCATTGTATCAGTAATTATTCTAATAATGCTGACTGGGGTGTGGTCATCTCAGAATTCTTTAATTTAAAAATGTATTTTCTTCCCCTTCAATAAATGACATTCTTACAAAGGGAAGGTAATTTCTGGAAAATGGTAAAGAAACCAGAGGGAGAAGAGTGCTTCCGGCCCCTTGCAAATTTTATTGTCTATTAACAAATTTAAGAAAGAAAAAAAGAGATTATGCATTTTTACTTCTAATCAAACTTCTTTGCTTTTGGTCTCCTTTGGACACATTTGCACAAATATCTTTTCCTTTTTGAAAATTCCACCAACACCACCAGTGAAATGTTCATTTGAAACCTCTTCCAGAGAGGTTTGATTCACAGACTTAGTGACATAATTTCTCATCAGGGCATTTATTATTTTCAGGCTTTTCCTTCCTCAGCTTATATTTATTGCAACCAAAAAATTGAATACTTAGGAAATGGATATGCTATAAAAAAATTGTCCAGAAGTTCCCCATTAAATCTTTTGATTACTTGCTACATTTCACAGTGGCTAAATTTCTGCATATCAAAATGGCATCCCAGGTCACCCCAGCCTGGGGATAAAAAAATATATACGGCTTCAAAAACATACTGCTCAAACCATATGTTTCTAGCTTTGTTTCCTTTGGCTTTTGCAGGTTCTTTAGTCCCCCCGTGAAGTCATGCTCCTACCCCAATCTCAATATGCACACACACTATTTCTAGGAGAGGCAGGGGTTGCCTCACATGTGATGTGCTCATAAAGACAAGTCTCTTATCCTTCATCAAGGGAAATAAAATATACATGTTGCATCTATTAAGCAGGGGTGGCAGATACATTTTCACTGTAGTGGTAGAACATTGCTGAGAAGGATTCTTAGGCCACATTTAGGATCCGTAAGAAAGAGAGCAAGTGAGCAATTAATTAGTAATGTCTGCTAAAAACAAGGGTGTGGGAACACAAATCAAGAAAATTGCCATCCTTAGGGAAAAGTTGTGCAAATGGCTTTAATTTATTATTAACAATGATAATAATAGGTAAATAATATATTGTTTTTTTAAAAAAAGTAAAGTAAGATATTACTGAAAGGAAACTGGGATATCTCATATAACATCCAGGCTATGGCTGGTTATGGGGGCTGGGTACAGCTGATCCTCAAGAACTTCTAGAAACAGTACTTGAATGTCACAGTATTCCTGTTTTTTCTTTTCTGCTTCTCATCTCTACATCTCTCTGCATATTGACTTACTTCTTTTCTCTCTATAGGCTGACTTTCTCTACCTGGTGGGAAATCTGTCCCTCTATACTTGTGCTGCCCAACATGGTAGTCACCAGTCACATGTGACTATTGAGCACTTGAAATGTGGCTACTGGCTAGTCCAAATAGAGATGTGCTGGCTGTAAGTGGAAAACATGCACTGGATTCTGAAGACTGAATGCAAAAAAATATAAAAGATCTCATTAATTGATAAAACATTGATTACATGTTGAAACAATAACATATTTGATGTATTGTGCTAAGTAAAATATATTATTCAAATTAATTTCACATGTTTCTTTTTGTATGTGGCAATTAGAAAATTGAAAATTACATACTTGGCTCACATATTTTTATTGTACAGTGCTGCTGTACAGCATTACAACTTATAGCTACTCGGGGAGTGATTGAGTTCTCTTGGGCAAATGCCCAATAGCTGAGAAAGCAGCTTTACTGGTGAAGTTGAGCCAGATGCCCACTCCTAGAGCATCCTATGTGGCCCGAGAGGAGGGCCATGTGAGAACATGGCAGCTCCCACTGGGGCATAAAGTTAGGGTGGGCAGAGGGGAAATTTCCAGAAGAATGGAGGAGGCAGCTGAGTAGATAAAACAGTCGGTTGCCTCCAATCTGGAGTCACTTTAAATATCCCTTTTTACTCTCCAGCTCCCATAGTCAATTATATATAGCAAGTTCCATTGATTTTTAACTTCACTCAATTTTCTCCATCCTTGATGTAGCTATTACCCCGTTAGTTCAATCACTGACAAATGATTTTTGAATAAGCATAATACACAGCTAAATGTCTGTTTCTCCCCTCAAGATAGGCATTTGGAAAGGTATATACCTATTTCCAAGCAAAATGGCCTGAATTACCTCCAGGTTCTGCCACTCATCATACATGTGCAGGGCTAAGTCACATAGCTTCTCTCGACTCAGTGTGCACATCTCTAAGTTGGGAATAGTATGAACCCCACTTACCAGGGTCATTTATGATACTCATGGAAAAAGGTATTGTGAGAATCCTTTAACACACAAAGTATTATTTTAGAGATTGGGCTACACTGCAAAAAACAGCTGTTTAATGCCTCCTTTTGAACTACCTCAGCAGTAGTGACTCTTCTTTCTTTGAAGGTAGATTTGATTTTGGAAATGGTCAGAAATCATTGAGAGTCAAGTTTAGAGAGTGAGATAGGTGTTCAAACTGGCTAACACTAAGTTTGGTGAAAAAAATAAAAAGAGTTGTGAATGGAAAGCAACAATACTGGTTTTATTCTATCCTCAAGAGAGGGTCCAACAGTGTTTACTGCAGTAGCATCCATTAATAGACTCAGTGGGTAGTCTCTAGCATTGACTATTCTGATCTACCATGCTCCATGCTCATTTGCATGTGGAGGTACTCAAGTGTCTTTTTTCGTATGTACATTAAAAACAGTCTGACTACTGAGTGGTCCGACCTCTACAATAACCCTCTATATTTTAAAAGACTCTTAGAAAAAACATTTCTTTTGAATACTGCCAGCAACCCTGTAGATAGAGTAGGTCCCATTCCCAATTTAGAGATGTGGAAGCTGAGACCCAGGGATGCCAAATGACCTAGTTCTAGTGACAAAAAACTGACCAAGGCAAAGCCTGGATGTGCTTAGACAATTTGGCTCTGGGCCCTATCTTCTATGTGTTGAACATGTTGTCCTTGGTAATTCCATTTCTATACATGTAAATTGTAATAATGATAATAATAAGTATAATGATAAAATGAAGGAATAGAGAAGTAAAGTGATTTGCCCAAGGTCACAACTGGTAAAGTGTTAGAGTTCAGATTTGGATTTAGAAACCACTGTTAGTCTGCCTGCTGACCTAGTCTTTTTCTTACTTCTCATTTCTTTCACAATCAAATCGAACACCTCTTTGTCTACTGGCCCTTGTCATCATACCAAAGCTGTCTATATCCTCCTCCTGTTTCCGCCACTCTACTGACCAGCTCTCTGATGACCCCTTAGATAATAAATCCAGTGGCATGCACACACATACGTAGTCTCATTTTGGAGGTGAGGAGTCAGAATCTGTATTAGGGAGACTATAACTACTACAACAAATGAACCTGAAAATTTCAGCAGCTTAACACAGTAGAAGTTTATTTTTCACTCATATAATAGCCCAGTGTGGGTGTTCTTGGTTAGTGGGTACCTTTTCTCCACAAGGTGTTTCAGGAACACTGACTTCCTCCATATTGTGTTTGGGCCTCAGATTCTATTGTATTGGTGAAAACTAGTCACATGGCCTCATGTAGATGCAAGGGGGACAGGAAAATATAGTCCCCGACTGTGCAGCCACTTACCTATAACAATTGTACTCCAAGAAAGGGAGAGTGCAAGTTTTGGTGGATCACTATCCTTCTGTATCACACAAACTCAGAAATATTGCAAGGCCACACAGCTGGTAAGTGGCGGAGAAGGAATTTGAAACCAGGTCTGTGTAAATCCTCAATTTATCCTTTTAATTACTAGGCCATCTGCCTTTTTATACGAAAATTATTCTCTCTTTTTTATATCCAAACTCAGCTGATCTATCTCAAGACCTCTAACCAGGCATTGCCAAGTAAAAGAACCAGGAAAGCTGTTCACTTTTGTACATGCCATTCATATTCTGAAATTCTGAAATGATAATGATGTTCACAGTTCTCTTTTGCAGTTTTGATCCCCGTCTTCTACTTCTAACTGATCCTTTCCTGATATTTCCATATTATACTCCACTGCTCACTCAGAATCCACTAATTTTTCCCAGTTTTTAGGAAATGAATTTATACTTTGTTTTCACATCTACTCCAACAGGCTTGGAGGAAAAGGGACAAATGGCAGTTTAATTTATTGAAGCAGTTAGATATTTTAAAAGCAAATAATTCAATGAAACAACTGGTTAATTGCAAAATTATTATTAATTAGCTGTTTTAAACTCTAAAGCCAGTTATTTGACTTACCACCAACTTCTCTCCTCAAAAATGCCTTGGGACTCTAGACCCAACATTAGATGGAGCCAAAAGATGTATTTGTATTTCCATGTATCCATGCTCCCTGCTAAAATTCTTCCTTTCCTCATCTCAATTCAGGTATATCTTTCCTAGAATACCTGATTAGAAAATCCCCTGGCTACATTAAAATAATTGAGATACGTGATCTTTGCTAAGAATGCTTGAATCTGTGAGAAATTCTTGGTGATGTTGAAGAAAAAGGTGTAGGCTTTGTGTAGAGTGGGGATCCAAGTGTTAGCAAGGCCAAGATCTCAACTCCCCTTGTGGCCTTGACTTAAGCTTTTACTTTCTCTCTAAAGAGAAGACTGCTCACCTCTTAGCCAACCCTTGGGAAGGGCCTAAAGGTCAACCTTATATGGCAAAAAGTCCCATTCTGAGTTTAAACTGTGCCCATGACTGGGATTCAGATGTATCCTTGCTTGCAAATCTACTTGCATGTGGGACTGAAAAACATCCTGAGAGAGAATTCATCCTGATGGGAGAGCAAGCCAGACTGACTTTAGTGTAGGAGAGGAAGATCAATGTAAAGGACACTGTGGTATGTCACTTGGCTGTGTCTCTAACTCAACCCTCATTGACAGAGTGTAAATAAAATGAGAGACTCACTTCCTCCACTTCTCCATAGTAATCCATGCAGCTTTCATGCCTTGAGGTCTCCAAGTGGCAGCCCTATGGAAAGAGCAGCAGTAAGTGGCAGAGGCGAAAGTGATCAGCAGATACAATGGTGCCCAGCAAAAGCCTGATATGGAGGCAGTGGAGGCAAATCTCAGAATGGCAAAGTGAGTTGTCAGTGCCACAAAGAAATAACCCATATTTTGCTGACTCTGGTCCCTAATCCCCACAAAGTTTATTTTAAGAGTTCTGGAGGATGCCTCATAGGTACACACAAAGAAACCATTTGGTGTCTGCCATGTTCTCTTTAGCACTCTAGCAGGCTTTTGCAGACATTGCCCCAACTGCAACTCCTGAAATGAGCACACAATAAGAAACCCTAACAGGAGTGGAGGTCATTCACTGGCATTTGAATTAGCATCAGGGTTTCTAGACCCCAGTTTAAATGGTCACATTCTCATGATCCAAAGTGCATGAACATATGGCCCTGTGCGAGAGCCAAATTCTCTGAGCCAGAAAGACAGATACAGGATGAAAGGCTGGACTGGCCCAGTGGAAATGGAATAGCAAGGATTTGGAGCTGCGGTTCTTGAGCATATGGAGCCAAATGGGGATACCTTAATCTACAAAAATAAGGCTTCATGTTTTTAATTTTTAGGAATTTTGGTGAATAACATTTGGCTTATTGACTTATTAAACCTTCAAGACAGTACAAGACATCAAGTACTGTCTTCACTTCTGACACCAGGAAGAAGATTATATATACATCAATGAATGCAGTTCTCCTCTGATGAAGCCCAGAAGGCATTAGCCACTATTCTTGGTGCTGCTGTTACTCTCATATGGCCTTGCTATTGAGAATTCTACCCCTATCCTGGGCACTGAAGCCTCTAAATTTCTCTCTTTATTCCAACTTTGTCATGGCAAAAGTTTGAGCTTGATAGGACAGCAGTACTCTTTTTTTTTCCCACTGGGGTACAGGTAATTGAAGCCCAAGGCGTGAAAAACTTGAGGAAATGCACATTCAGAAACATAGAACCATTCATTTGTTGAATATTTATTGAGTGACTAGTGTGTATAAGACTCTGTCATTGTGTTTATTGACTACATATATGGCTAATCAAACACCTAAACACAAGTATGTGTCTGTGTTTCTCTTCAGGTGCTCCAAAGATAAATGAAATTGATTTGGGTATTTTCCCTTTGGTATATATTCTTCTTCCTCCACCTAACCTCTCTCCATTCTATGCAGAATTATTATGGATGATCTGGGAGAGAACCAAGTATGGTAGGCACATAAATGGCTCTCCAAAGGTGTCCACATCCTACTCTCCAGAATATGTTGGGTTACATGGCAAAGGGTATTTAAGGCTGCAGATAGAGTTAAGGTTGCTAATCACCTGAGCTTGAGATGGGGAGATTATCCTGAATTATAAGAGTGGATCCAATGTAGTCACAGTGTTCCTTACTAGAGGATAAGGGAGGCAGAAGAGGGAGAATCAGAGTGATGTAGCATGAAAAGGACTTGGTCTGATGTTGCTGACCTTGAAGATGAAGGAGGGAGGGCATGAGCCAAGGAATACAGGTGACCTCCGGAAGCTGGAAAAGGCAAGGAAGAAAATTACGTCCTAGAGCCTCCAGAAGGAATACAGTCTTGCTTATTTTTTGATTTTAGCCCAGTGAGACTCATTTTGGACTTCTGACCTCTAGAATCATAAGGTATAAATTCACTCTGTTTTAGACCACTAAGTTGGTGATGTGAAAAGTAATCCACCAAGGAATTGTCTAAATCAGTGGTTCTCAACTTTTATGGCACAATACAATATACCTAGAGAGCTTTTAAAATCCTGATAGTCAGGTTGCTTCTTAGATCAATGAGAAACATCAGTATTTTTAAACACTCTGCAGATAATTCCAGTGTAGAACAAGACTGAGGACCATTGGTCTAAATAAATTCTGTATATCACTATATTTTAACTGTGAAAATGTTATTTGAGAAGAATCTCTTCTTACCTATTTCTTTTTTTTTTTTTTTTTTTTTTTTTTTTTTTTTTTTTTTTTTTTAATTTTTTTTTTTNACTTGCACTCCCATGTTCATTGCAGCTCTATTTATCTTTTTTTATTTTAAAAGATGACTGATAAGGGGATCTTAACCCTTGAGTTGGTGTTGTTAGCACCACGCTCTCCCAAGTGAGCTAAGCAGCCATCCCTATATAGGTATCTGAACCCATGGCCTTGGTGTTATCAGCACCAAGTGAGCCACAGGCCAGCCCTGCAGCTCTATTTATGATAGCCAAGACACGGAACCAACTTAAATATCCACTAATGGGTGATTGGATAAGGAAACTGTGGTATATATACACC
>NW_007728128.1:851080-852059 GCF_000696425.1 Galeopterus variegatus | reverse complement strand
AAAAAAAAAAAAAAAAAAAAAAAAAAAAAAAAGAATTGATTCAATCCAAAAGCCAAATTCAACTCTCTTCCTACTTTACCCCTTCCCAGCCTCCTCCCCAGTTTATTTCTTTGTCCATGTTAAAATGCTTGAGTTTGAATGGCTTTATAAGGTGCACAGCCTCTTTCCCCACAGGCACACCAATCATCACTGTCTTTCACCTAGACACTTCATTAATTTGCATTTTCTGCCTGACCCTTCAAGGCACATGAATTTGTCACCTTAACCTGATTTAAACTAACCTTTTAAATTAGGAAGCAAGAGAATACTTTCAAAGTTTAAATAATTTATCCATGTTCTTAAAGTATACTGGTGGCCATGCTGAGTTTGCTCAGATTTCCTAGCTCTTGGTTCTATGCTGTCCTTTGCATTATCCACACCATGTAAAGTTTTATACATAGTAAGCCTGAACAAGCATTTGAACACTGATGACAGCTAATGCTCTACAGAAAAAAAATATTTCAACCACATACTAGCATTATCCCCACAAAACTGGAGTATACCAGGAAGAACTATAAACTCTCTTTAGGATATGTCTTCAAATTCTAATGCATAAATGGAAGTTCACAGTGTATGTGTGGCCATATACAGAGAAATGTTCCAAAAGGTCAACAAATCTGTATAAACTTGGAAGAAAGAAGTAAAGCACAATCACATTGTATCATGGAACAAACTGCATTGTTGCTGTCGTTTTTGAGTAAAATCAGTGGGCCAATAAACTAAAAAATAAGATAAATTTGATTAGCAATAATAACATTTACAATTGCATGAAAAAGAATTGATAAACACAAAGGCAAAGAGGTTGTACCAATTTCAAAAGCCACTTTTAACTAATATATTTACATAATGCTCAAAGAAAATAGGCTCAAGTCCATGAAATAAAAGAATAGAAATTGGAATACATAAAACTTTGCCACAGAATAATGCTTAAATTTTTTTT
>NW_007728128.1:848354-850030 GCF_000696425.1 Galeopterus variegatus | reverse complement strand
GCTGAGCGAGGTGTGGGGGCAACACCGAGGGTTGCGATTCCGTTGCCGGTCCTGGTCCGGTGCGGGCGCGACACTGAGGGTTGCGATCCGCTGCCGGTCACACAAAAAAAAAGAGACAAAAAGGAAAAAAAAAAAAAAAAGAATGTATAAATAGACATTTCTTTAAGGCTCAGCATTTTATCTGAAAAACAAATGTGCACACAAACACACAAATACTTTTCTCTCTTGCTCTCATTTTTACATGTTTACATCTGTATCTTAACTCAGTGAACATAAATGGCTTCTTTGTGCCATACACCACTAAACATAACAAAAGATAAAGCAGAAGACAGAACTGGACATGAAGTGACTAAGGAAGGATTAACCAAAGGAAGAGATGTGTATTAGAAAGAGTACATCTACAACTGAAACCCTGTCTCTTCTATTAAACCCCTGTGTGACCTTGGGTAATTTCTGCAACTCTTTAAATCTCAATTTTGTCACCTTAAAATTAGGATGAAAATAGGTAATTTGCAGAATGACTGTGAGACTTAGACACATTGTATACGATGTTCCTAGCACATTGCCCAACATTTACCAGGTGCTCAATAAATGACTGATAACATTTTATGGCTTTTTAAGACATTGAGATTTTTTCTTTTAAATCTTGTAATGGCAACATTAGCTATTCTACATTTCATATTAAGGGGCTATGACATTAAGTAATAATGCCATTAATTATAAGCTGCTTATTTTTACTCCCCTCTATTTTTATATTTTTTCTTAATTTTGAGATATTTGAAAGCTATAAAGTGCTCTTATCTTCCTTTTGAAATTACTCACCCCAAATAAGCTGGTATTACTTTTTTTCTATTAGAGTCAACTTGCAGTACTGTACAAACTTGAGAGTAGGAAAAATAATTGCCCTTTTGTTAGGCTAGTTTACTTTCTCTTTGCTCTCCTAGTTTTTTCTCTCTCATTACAAAATTTCACATATTACTTAAGCTTTACATAACAGGAAATAATAACATGTTATAAAGTCCACAACTACAAAAATACAGAGTAAAATAATATTTCTGAATTTTTATCTTAAATTCCTTCTACTTTCAGAGAAAAAATACTTAAGACAGATTCTGTAGATTTATTAATTTGGAATTGCTCATCCAATTCTTTCTTTTTTCACAAATTTGAGAGCCACTTCATAAGAGTAACTTAACTTGGTTGATACATGAATTTTAAGTATACTGGACTCACTTATCCTCAAATGTTTTGAACTGTTTGAGTTCTCCCAAAATTCATATGTTGAAGTCCTAACCTCTAATCTTATGATATTTGAAGTGGGGTCTTTTGGGAGGTATTTAGGTTTAGATAGTGTCGTGAGGGTGAGGTCCTTATGATGGGATTAGTGACCTGAAAAGAAGAAATCAGAGAGATTGCACTCTCTTTCTGCCATGTGAAGACACAGCAAGGAGTCATCTGAAAGAGCCCTCACCAGGAACCATATCAGGTTGCACCTTGAACTTAGACTTCCCAGCCTCCAGACTGTGAAGAATAAATTTCTGTTGTTTAAGCAACCCCGTCTATGGATTTGTGTAGCAGCCCAAGAGGACTAGTACATCAAGTAAACTCTTCAGTTCAAGAATCAGTGATCTTACCCCATCAGTATGTACACGCGTGCACACACACACACACACACA
>NW_007728128.1:847747-847997 GCF_000696425.1 Galeopterus variegatus | reverse complement strand
CAAACTTTTTTTTTTTTTTTCCTTTTTGTCTTTTTTACTGACCGGTAACGGGACCGCAACCCTCGGTGTTGCACCCGTACCGGGGACCAGCAACGGGATCGCAACCCTCAGTGTTGCGCCCGCACCGCACTCAGCCAGGTACCCGTACCGGGGACCGGCAACGGGATCGCAACCCTCAGTGTTGCGCCCGCACCGCACTCAGCCAGGTACCCGTACCGGGGACCGGCAACGGGATCGCAACCCTCAGTGT
>NW_007728128.1:842164-847737 GCF_000696425.1 Galeopterus variegatus | reverse complement strand
CACATGGGATCCAAACCCTCGGCGGGAGCGCCGCCATGCTCCCAAGCGGTGCACTGTCCAGTGCGCCACCGGGCCAGCCCTATTCCAAACTTTTTTTTTTTTTTCCTTTTTGTCTTTTTTACTGACCGGTAACGGGACCGCAACCCTCGGTGTTGTACCCGTACCGGGGACCGGCAACGGGATCGCAACCCTCAGTGTTGCGCCCGCACCGCACTCAGCCAGTGAGCGGGAACCGGTCTCACCATGGGATCCAAACCCTCGGCGGGAGCGCCGCCATGCTCCCAAGCGGTGCACTGTCCAGTGCGCCACCGGGCCAGCCCTATTCCAAACTTTTATTTGTCTCAAGATTCCATTCATGGGGAAAGGTGTGCAAGAAATCAATTATCCTCAGTACAAATGTGGGCTACTGCTCTCTCTCCACACTGAAAATGAAGAAAGAAACGTTAACAGAAAGGGTAGGCATGTTCACAAAGAGGCTTAAGTCTTCAAGCTAAGTCACATGGGACTTTCCTTCTAACCTTTCTCTTCGCATCTAACTATATAAAAACGGCATGCTGCCATCTGCATCCCTGCCTTTGATAAAAATCAAACTGTATAGATTGGATTATAGCTGAAAAATCATATATCATCTTGTCTAACAATTTCTTGGATGAATCCATGCTTTTTCTAACCCCAAATTAATGAGATTATTTACTAAATGAAAAAAACTCTAGTTTCTTATATTGAAACGCGTTTTTCAAGTTGTGATTTTTCTCAGATTCTCAGGAAAACTTGCCTGAATTAGTTTCTTGTGGACCTTTCAAATATTATCAAAAGTCAGAATATTGGAACTAGAAGAAAGCTTAGCAATTACCTCGCTCAAATAACACACCAAGACATATCACTAGTTCCCACTAAATGTTTTATTTCATAATAGACTCTATCCAGATCCTATATCCAATGTTTTAATGATAAAATCATAGAAGTGAAAAGCCCCACTTACCCATACAGAGGTTTTTTTTTTTTTTCTCTGCAGTGTCTTTTGAATGGTACATACTTGTATAAGAAGGACAAAACGGTACACCTCTTTGTAAATTCTCTTTAATTCTGATGATGGCTTGATGTAAATAGATTAATACACTAATTTTGAATTTTCTAAGCAAAAATACATAAAAGAAAAAACTATAACACATGCTAGTTTCAACTTAGCATAGTTTCTTTGGAATTAATATAATATTATTAGCAACTATTTTTTTTGTATGATTACCATTTCATTAGCTTATAGAGGATGACTACCTACTTTTCCTAAAACAGTTTTCTTCAAGTCACTCTGTTGATGAAGAACTAATAAAAATTCCCTATTGTCAGTCACATAAATTTTATTTTCAATTTAACATCCATTGAAATCCCACAATAAGCTAAGCATGCCAACTCCAAATACTTGCATATGGCTTTGGGATACTTTAATATCTTGACATACCTCTGAGCCTATTGAAGGCAAAGACTATGCTTTGGTTAGCTAAGCACCCAAGGCCTATCACTGTGCTAATATATAGATTATGCACAATAAATGTTAGTAAATAGCATTTGTGACTCAACATTTCTATGTATTTCCACAATTCTTTCCATATCACTTATATCTTCACTATCTTTTGGAAAAATACACTCTGTACTTTCTCCATGCCCTTTATCTTTCTGTATGTCCTTACTGAAACATTTATTTTGTACTCTTGCCTAGTTTCTATTCATTCTTCAAGATTCACCTATCTCATGAAATCTATTCCAGCCAGGCATTTAATATTTTTTTAACTTTCAAGACTATATAGTACACTAAACTCTAATTTCTTAAAGAATAATAAAAAAATCAGATATACTTTTTAGAAAATTTTAACATTTATTTGTACATATTTGTGGGGTACAATGTCTTGTTTCAATCCATACATATACTGTCTACCTTATGACCCAACAATCTCACTATTGAGTATATAACCAAAGAAAATAAAATAAATATATATGAGATACTTGCACTCCCATGTTTACTCACAATGACCAAGAGATAGAATCAACCTAAATGCCCATCAACAAATTAATGGATAAAACAACTATGGTATATATACACAATGGAATACTATTCAGCTATAAAAGTATATGAAATCCTATCATTTGCAGCAACATGGATGAAACTGGAGACCATTATGTTAAGTGAAGTAAGCCAGGCATGGAAAGACAAATACATCGTGACCTCACTCACATTTTTTAAAAAAAAGTGGTTTTCATAGAAGTAGAGGGTAGAATAATGGTTACTAGAAGCAGGAAGGGTAAGGAGGTTGGCAGGGAAGGAAGGGAAGTGGCAAATTAATGGGCACAAAGCTATGCTATCTCATCTAAGATTTTACATTTTACATATCCCCTACAGATCATAGCTCAAAGTTGCACACATAGTTGCTCACTACTATACAGGATACAGGTGGTTTGTGAGCTAGGAAAGATACAAGTCTCTTGCTGATTAATTAGATAAGCAATTGGCAAACTATAATCCATGGGACAAACTCAATCTGCTGCCTGTTTTTGTAAATAAATTTTAGAGGGACAAAGCTGTGCCCATTCATTTATGTATTGCCTATGGCTGTTTTCCTGCTATAACAGCAAGTTCAGTAGCTGCAACAGAGACCATCTGGCCCACAAGCTCAAAATATTTACTATTTTGTCCATTACAGAATAAGTCTGCCAAAGCATAGATTAGATCAGTGGTCCTTCAGTGTGGGCCAGAGATGAGATCTTCTCAGACTAGTCACAGTCTTAAACTAGTTAGACAATTCTCTATAATCCAGTGGTTAATAAAGGGTGGTCCCTGGACCAGCAGCATCAGCATCATCTGGGAAATTTGTTAGAAATGCAAAATATCAGACACCATCCCCAGACTACAGATTAGAAACTTTGGATATACGGTCCAGCGGTCTGTGTTTTTTCCAGCTCTCCATGTGATTCTAATGCACACTAAATTTATGAACCTCTGGATTAAATAAACAGGAGTATTTATTAACACCTGGCCATAATGATGTGGTCTGGCTATGGCAGATCCAGTTTATTCAAAAATATTCTAAGTGGTTAAAAGATATTAATTCTGTTTCGCCTCTCCTGAAATATGACACCTTGTGTTTACACTAAAAGAAAACTGAGTAGAATTACCTTGATGTGAGAATTGTTACAGCACTTTCTGTAAATGCTAAAATGCCACCAGCTGTATATCCAAAGGAAAGACAATATACCAAGTGCCAAAGTGTAAAACCTATCCAAAAATAGATTGAAATATCAAAGCAATACAGCAGATAAGCTCTAGTTTTTATATGACTGCCTGTCAAGACAAACCTTTGCACAATGATTCTCAGCAGGAACACAGGAGAAGCGGCACTGCAGCTCAGTGTGGGACTCTGATAATCAAGGATTTGTTCCAGCATGCATATCCCCAGCTCAAAGTCACGAATGTGACCAGATAGCACTTTCCATGACAGTGTGTGTGTAGAAATAAGAATAATCACCACCAAGCCTTGTAAAAGGTAGTAACTAGATAGCACTCCCTATGAAAAAAATGTATAATAATTACATGGTAAAATATATACAATTTCACTTTATAATAAATTCCCCTTCTGTTTTTCTCTGTTTTTCTCTAAAACACAAAGTAACACCAGAGCTTTGGTTGTGATATGAAAGGGTTGTAATATACCAAAAATAATGGTAAGATATTGATAAGACACAAGCATGATAAAGCTATTTCTTCTTGAAAGACCGTTGCCTCAATGTATTATATTTTTAATGGTGTAAGCTTGGCAGCTATATCAGGAAATAAAACAGTAAAATTATTTAACCTATTGAAGAGTCTCTACATAAAGGTTAAAAGAAACACATCAGTCAATAAGAAGAAGCTATTAACTGATGGCCTCTAGAAAGTTCGCATTATTTCCTAGTCACAAAAAATCATTGTTTCCACACAATAATATAACCATTATTTATCTTTTGAAAAGTGGCACATAAAATGTATATGCCTAAAATGTATATAAAAATGTTATTCAATACTAATTTAAGAGTTCTTCTATTTTGACATATACCTCTGGAAAATAAGAAAAATGTTTAGACTTGCTGTGTAATAGACTAATTGGGAAATACAGGCCTGGATTTTACATCTATGAATTTAGCAAATGGTTGACGACTTTTCAGATGATCTGTTAGAATTCTAATTCAAAGACTTAAAATTTACAAATTTAAACCACAGAGTAATGAAAATAAAATTTGGCACACGTATGCATGACACAGACCAAATTCAAAGAGGAATAATACACAATTATCTCTCTATATGGTAACCACCAGTCCATGTAAAGAAAAAACTTTGCTTCACTCACAAATAATTCATAGTAGAGAGACATAATACATATCCAGAAGGACAATGAATCACAAATGGCGTAAAACAAGGAGGCAGCAGAGGCCAAATAGGTTACAGAAAGTAATTAAGAGTAATGTTCTGAAATTTTGAGTGGAAAATTAGGCTAACTGTTAGAAATCTTTCATAGGAAGTTCATTAGCCTCTAGAATCAACCTCCAGCAGAACCTTTTTCAATTGTGTCATTTAAAATTATATAAGAGACTGTCTTTGCCAAAAATACAATACGGAATTATTCAATACTAGTGAGATGTACTAAATGAACTATTTTTTTCTTTTACTCGACTCTTGCATATCTAACTGTTATGATTTCACAAACATTAAAAAAGAGTGAGCAGGTGAAAATGCTTCAGAGGTTAGTCTTACTATTATTATATCACACAAATTCATATTCTTTTTATTTTTTTCAAAACAAGAGGAATATGATGGGGTAAAAGAAATAATTAAGAGGTGAAATCTACTCTTGAATAGTCTACTCAAAATATTAACTCTAAAGAAAAGGTATATTAAAAGACAGTATGTACATGTGTAAAACCTGCACAGCTAAAATCATATTTAATTGGCCAACAACGTCCTAGCACTAAGTAAAACACAGAGTAGGTTATCAGTAAATGTTAAATAAATGAACAAGTGAACACCTCCCTTCTAGAGAATCTCTTCTAGAGTTTATGTCCTTGAGATGTAGCCTTGTTGTATTCGTTAATTATCTAGATGCAACCCAGTCAGCCTGTGTTCAAAGGCTGGCTTTGCTACTTATGAACTGTGTGTCTTTGAACAAGTTACTTAGTCTTCCCATGCCTCAGTTCTCACATCTGAAAAATGGGGAGAGATACAAATAGTGCCTGCCTCCTAGAGTTTTTCTTACTACCAATAAGTTAATACTAGTAAAGCAGAAAGCCTGTAAAATAGTAAGATTTCATTCTTTTCTTTTATTCAAAATATTTTAACATTTACTTGTACATATTTGTGGTGTACAGTGTGTTGTTTCAATACATACATATTACTGTACAATGATTCACTTAGGGTAGATTGCACATATTTGTATCCATTAGTCTACCACTTTTCCTCATCCCTTCCCCCTCCCGGCCTTTAATAACCATTATTCTACTCTCTACTTCTATAAGAACCACTTTTTTTTTTTTTTTTTTTTTTTTTTTTA